>NW_022111372.1:3335109-3370401 GCF_000313985.2 Echinops telfairi
TCATATACGGAAAAAAAGAAAAAACAACGCATAATGAAGATTCAAGAAGGCTACCCACTATGACAAAATACATCAAAGATAAGCCACAAAATGAAAACAAAACAGAACAGAAAATATTGGAAACCAGGACAGGCCCAAAGCGTACCGGAGAGGAGACTGAGTGACAAGGGGTTAACACTTCAAGTCAGGTCTGTCATTTAGTCTATTATTGTCCTCTCTCCAATACTCGCATTTCAGGAACCAGTTTGTTCCTATCCATCAAGTGTTGTTAGAGGGAAATCATCAGAGGTTTATTTCCTATGAAGATCTCACAAATAGATTTTGGGCTTCCACTGCCATTCATAGCCTTCTACAAACCAGAATCTCATAACGTCAGCCTAATATTATTCCTTCCTCCAAGTTTGGTTTCTATGATTTACAATCATTGGGTCCCCGATACTGGTTTTCATACAGTCAGCCATCTATTTTTTCTTTCTTAAAATATGTCTTTTATGGATACTTGTTAATCTTTTATCTTAAAACTAAAAATTGCCTATCTGTGATCTATTGTTGTTATTGTTGCTAGGCTGATTCTGATTCATGGCAACCCTCAGTACAGGAGAATGAAACGGGCTGATCCTGAGCCATCCTCAGAACTGCTGTGGTTGAGACCCTTGTTGTCATCATTGTGTCCATGAACGTCATCCTTTTTCTTTGTCCTTCTACGTCAACAAGTTCAGTGTCCTTTTCCAGGGACTGACCTCTGCTGGTGACACGTGACAAATGGAAGTCTCACCATTCTAGTTTCTAAGGGGCATTCTGGTTGAACTTCTCCCAACACAGATTTGTTCTTCTGGCCATACATGGTGCTTTCAGGATTCTTTGCTTATTCCGCACTTCCAATAGATTAATTTTGTATACCATAGTCATATTGCATATGTAAGGCTATATTTTCCATAACAAAAGAATATCATATTGCAGTTTAAAAATAAACATTTTATTGGGGGCTTGTACAGCTCTTATAATAATCCATACATACATCCATTGTGTCAAGCACATTTGTACATTTGTTGCCATTGTCATTCTCAAAACATTTTCTTTCTCCTTGATTCCTTGGTATCAGAGCTTCTCATTTTCCCCTCCCTCATCACATCCACCCCCATGAACCCTTGATTATTTATAAATTATTATTATTTTGTCATGTCTTACACTGTCCGATGTCTCCCTTCACCCACTTTTCTGTTGTCCATCCCCCAAGGAGAGGGCTATATGTAGATCCTTGTAATCAGTTCCCTCTCTCTAACCCACCTTCCTTCCACCCTCCTGGCATCGCCACTCTCACTGCTGGAGCTGAAGGGTCCATCTGTCCTGGATTCCCTGTGTTTCCAGTTCCCATCTTTACCACTGCACATCCTCTGGTCTGGTCAGATTTTTAAGGTAGAATTGAGATCATGATGGGGGCAGGGGTAGAGGCAAGGAAGCATTTAAGAACTAGAGGAAAGTTGTATGTTTCTTCATTGCTACCCTGCACCTGACTGACTTGTCTCCTCTCCGTGACCTTTCTGTAAGGGGATATCCAGTTGTCTACAGATGTGCTTTGGGTTCCCACTCTGCATTGCCCCTCATTCACAATGATATGTTTTTTTTCCTTTGATGTCTGATACCTTATCCCTTTGACACCTTGCAATCACACAGGCTGGTGTGCTTCCTCCATGTGTGCTTTGTTGCTTCTGACCTAGATGGCCGCTTGTATACCTTAAAGCCTTTAAGATCCCAGACAGTGTATCTTTTGATAGCCGGGCACCATCAGCTTTCTTCACCACATTTGCTTATGCACCCGTTTTGTCTTCAGTGATCATGTCTTGAACGTGAGCATCATAGAATGCCAGTTTACTAGAACAAAGTGTTCTTGCATTGAGGGAGGGAGTACTTGAATGGAGGCCCAATGTCCATCTCCTGCCTTAATACTAAACCTATAAATATATGCACATTGATCTATTTCTCCATCATCATATATAAATATATTTAAATATACATGGCTGTATTGTAGTTTTATGGTAATTGACAAGCATTGGTTGCACTACTTTCCATTTACTGCATGCTCTCCATATGTTGTCATTGCCATTGCATTGACTCTAATTAATGATGTTTTTGTCATAAATGCTTGTCTAGTCCAATGTTATCATCATATTTGCCTGCATGTTGGAGCTCATCATTATTCTAGTGTGCCAATTATTTTCATTAAAGTACTCACATGTCCTTGTTGACACTCTACTTTCCCAAGCTTGGTGTCCATTCACAACTGATCAATCATATGTTTCCAAATCAATCTAATGGGGCTATTTTCTGTTGTGATTCATTTTTTGTCTTATTTTTGGAAGCATGCAGTGTTCACTGGTCTAATCCTGGTGGGGTAGTGGTTATACATTAGGCTGTGATTGTGTGGTTGACAGTCAGAAATCACCAGCAGCTCTGCGGGGAAAGACTGCACTTTCTAAGCCTAAATATAGTAACAGTCTCAGAAATTCACAGGGGTCGCCATGAATCCACATGGAATTGATGGAAGTGAGTCATTACCATCATTTGGAACTTCTGCTGAGGTTTGTCCACTACGGTCATCCTGCTGTTCCTTGAAATAACAGTGGAATAGCTTCCAGCAGCACAGTGATACACAAGCCACTACAGTAACAACAGACTGACAAACAGATGGTGGGTTCATGTGTAATTCATAATAATTAAACACATTAAGCATGTACGTTTTTCAGATATTTTTGTTAAAGCAAGTCAAACCCATGCCTCATATTTCCAGACTTTGTGAATAATCTGAAAAGACAAACCAGTAAAGGTAAACCTGACTGCAACAAATATAAAACAAAGTGAATGATAGTAGGTGTAGGCATTGCAAGGAAAACACCTTGTGATGGTTGTTGTTGCATTTACATTTACTTAGTTCCAGCACATAGTGACCTTGTGTACAATAAGAGGAAATACATTCTCACAGTGATGGAGCCCATTGCTATAGCCGCTATGTCATTTCATTTCAGTTTGGGTCTTCTCTTTTTGTTGCCCCTCCACCTTACCAAAGTAGGCGAGACAAATTCTCACCAACCACACTTTTATGGAGCATTCTGGCTGTGCTTTCTCCAAAACAGGTCTGTTTGTTCTTTTGGTAATCCATGGTATGTTGAGTAGCCTTGGCCAGCAGTATAATTCAAATGCACGAATTCTTTGCTGGTCTTCCTCAATCATTATCAACTTCCAAATACCAATGAAAATGCTAATTCTACTAAGAAGCTAGCAATCTTGAGGAAGCTTCAGTTTTGTTTGTTTGTTTGATCGCCCATTTACCTAGTCAATCAATGTTTACTGATTATTACTCTCTAGATCAAAGTGTCTAACGGGGTGATACTGCCACTTGTGGAGCTTTAGAATGAACTATGGGGCTGCCAAAGCAGTTAGGAATGATTTATTTTGAATTATGGATGAGAAGAGAAAGTTTCAATTGTCAAGGAGGTGCTCTGCTGTGTATTTTTGTTCTGAAAAGGCCCAATTCGTGTACCTGTGGCCTGGATAATGGATCCTATTAGACACAATTTGATGCTTTGTCTTTTAATGAAAAAATTTATTGAGGAACATACACACACACACACATACACACACCATACACTCGAGTATAAGCTGACCCGAATATCAGCAAGGTACCTAATTTTACCACAAAAACTGCATTAAAAATGTGCTGAGAAACTCAATTTATATACTACTTATTATTGTTTTTGTCATACAGGCCAAGTGAAGCAGGCAAGGTTGCTATCATCTAATGTGATTTGTAATAGATTCCTAAAAGCATAGGGATTACATTTAATTCAAAACCATGGGGGATTCTTTACCATTGGCTAAATTAACAAAATTACCAATAGAATTATCTTTGCCGCAGGGGATGATTGATAATGCTCCCTATCACAAAATGGCAATGATGTCTTTAAAGTAACGAGAGACATACATTCACCATAGATATATGAATGAATTTTGGGCTTGCAGTTAATCCCGCCCCTAACCTAAGAATACTTAGTTCTTATGACATGGGCCTACTTGTTTCTTGTCTTCATTAAGACAACCTTGAATATATGGGTGCCATAGCAAAGTGTGGTAAATACCAGTTGGTTCTAGGCTATCACGAAGAACAGTATCTACTCTCTTACACACTTTCTGTTTCAAACAATGGAGTCATCAACTATATATATTTGGAAGAAGCACTCTACCTTCATGTTCTAAAGATTGTAAATAATAAAACCAAATTCAGAGCAGGAAATAGTAGCAGAGCTTAACTGTGAACATCTGGTTTGCAGAAGATTTGGGATGACAGTGGAATTCCAGAATACCAGGCTCCCTGCATGGATTAAACCTCTGGTGAATTCGCTCAGACCATATTTGAGGGATATAAATAGCCTTACTATTTATGGTGTAAGCCTCACACGTAGCATAGTGAAATCGATTATGGTAGATGTAGGTAGGTTAAAATGTTATACCTTATCTCTTAATCACCATTTTGACTATTTTAAAGCTGTTTCACTTTTTAGTATTTTCTGTTTTCTTTTCAATTTAAGTTTTTCCCCCCGTTATTTTTCTTGTCTTGTGTTTGTATGTGTGAGTTTACTGTTTGTGCTTTGTATGATTTTCTATATATGAAATCCACTGTATGTAAATCTAGAGAGACAGTAACTGGATTAAAAATTGCCTAGGGGACTGGCAGAGGAGAATGGCAGGAATGGGGAGATAACAATAATGAGTTCAAGAATAAAATGTTCTGAAATTGATTGGGAAGATTTCACAAGTCTGTTTAATAGAATTAAATGAATAAATTGTATGCTATGTGAAATACGTGCCAATAAAATTTTTGAAAAATAGGAGAGTTTGCTCCTCTCTTGGTTTAGCTACGGGACTTCCTTTTTCATTACATTTAAATGTAATGTTTTCCTGTGGTGGTAATTAGAAACGGTATGAGGCATAGACATTGCACTACTCAGTTTTAATCTGGGCATGACTATGCTGCGGGGAGTAAGTAGACGTAATTTACAGCAGCATATTAGCATTCATATAAAGTATTTATCATATGTCACTATGGTATACATTTTAAAATTCCATCCTAAAGTGGTTGAATAATGCACACCAATCAGTCTTTATTGTTTTGTCTGAATGTGCAGGAATGGTATTAGTGAACATGTGCTTATCAGTATATCACTTACATCTTCTCAATAGTGCCGTTGTTTGGCAGTTTTGTTTCGTTTGGCAAAAGTGTTTGGCAGTTTTCTCATCTAGAAGCTGGGAATACCTTATTGAGCCCTTGGAGAGACTGACAGGGCCTGGGGAAATGATGTCTTGGTTCCACCACACACTGTTTCATGTGATCCTTCTTATCTGTATAAACAATCTTTTCAAAAAGTATCAGTGCTCTCATTAAGAAAAACTTAGGTCTCTGTCATTTGAAATAAATGGCATAAAGGTATAACTGAGGTACAGCCTGGTGTCATGAGGAAAATATACCTGGACACTAGAAAATGTTTTTAATTCCATAATGGTTGTCTTGAAGGTACTGATAGCATTTGCCGTGTGTCCCTGTGTCTGCCCGTATGTGTGAACATGCATGCTGGGCACACCCTGCACAGAGATGATTACTTGATTCTAGAGATAATTCAGAACGTTCAAAGCTAAGTAGATATTTCTAATAATATATATAAATATATTACACATGTATGCGATAGTTAACATATATTAAGTTTGTCTTTATAGCAACCCTATACTTAGTTGCTATGTATAGCAACAATATCACCTCCATTAGGTAGATGAAATCAAGATACAAGTAGCTTAAGTAACATACATAGCTAGAAATGTCAGGACCAGAATTTAAACACCAGTAAGCGCACCCCTTAAAGTTCAGCAGTTCAAATCCACTATATGTGCAGTAGGATAATGATGTGATAGTGTATTCATAAGGGAAGTAGGGACAGTACTATTATGTCCTGCAGACTCACCTTGAGTTGATAGTGATTCAAAAGCAACAAGATTTATTTATGTTTCATCTTACTCCCATTTCTGTGTGCCTAATCACCACTCCAGAATGCTTCTGTGGCAGCTATTCTTCATGGTGAAATTTGATTTCTTTTAAACCAGTAGAATAATCTAAGGCAAACACTTTGCTTAATTAATGTTTTTAACATTCAGACAAAAATGTTAAATCTTTCAATAGTCATATATTCTCATCGGAGGAAACTGCATACTTCAAGATAGTAATAAATTAAATTAAATTAAAATTGTTTATTGTATAGAATTCTAAAAAAGTGGACTATCATAAGGAGCTACAGAAAAATCTCATAGAATGGCAAAGTTCCAGGTCCCAGAAGTTTATCATAAATAATTGTGTATCTCAAGAACAATTTGTACCAGTGTAAAAAGGACAAAAAGAGTAACAAGATACTGCAGTCCACGACCTGAAAGTCAAACGTGAAAGCCACAAAGAATGGGCTTCGAACCAAAACCCAAAGAGAAAAATAGAATAACTGGAGCGAAAGCCAGGAAAAAACTCAATAGCATAGAAATATCACTGTAACGAAAACATAAAACAAAAACAGCCACAATTGGTCTCGCTTTTAAAATGAGTTGATTATGATGCAGCCTGAATTGTTTAATTCCATATTTAGAAATTACATTTGCAAACAGTGTGCACTAAATGTTAGCTTAACAAAACTTCTTTTATGAAAAACCCAAACTGAAGGGTGTAACATGCTAAGCGTACTTTAAACTCAAAGAATTTAAGAAAAAAATCCAAGCCTCAAGTTAAAATATTGAAAGATTCTATGGGACAATGTTGAATGATGCAGCAAACATCAAAAGATCGTAGAAAGAATCCACAGAGTCATGGTACCCAGAAGAACAAGTTGACATTCAACCATTTCAAGTCAAAATGTGGCTAAGGACCAATGGTACGGAAAGAAGGAGCCCAAACTGCACTGAAGGCGTGAGCCCAAACACGTCTCCAGAAATGGTTGGGATACCAATGGAAACGCTTCCACAAGCTGAGCTGATGAAGCGTGAGAAACATTCACTCGTCTATGGCAGGTAATTGGGAAGACAGATACTTTTCCAACAGATGGGAAGAGATCTGTCTTTGTAGTTATTCCCCAAAAGGTTACCCAATAGAGCATGCAAACTACAGAACTATATCATTAACATTATACGCAGGTAGCATTTCCTGAAGATCTCCCAACAACTATTGCAGCAACACTGACGGTGACCTGGCAGAGGTTTTCAGGCCAGATTCAGAAGAGGATGTGGAACCAGGGATGCATTTGCAGATTTCAGATTAGTCTTGGATACAAGCAGAGAATACCACAAAGATGTTTACTTGTGTTTTATTTACTATACAAGACTGTAACTCTTTTTGAGAGTATAAAACCTTATCTTTTTCCTGAGGAGCAGCTTGTGTTTTTGAACTGCCAACCTTGCCGTCAGCAGCCTAATGCTTAACCTAGGCTTCTGTTAATAGCAAATGTGGTTGATCATCTTTCAAATTGTCTTTAAATTCTAACCTCTGTGAAAACTAAAATGATATTTCTTGAATGATCCACAGTGAAATCAGGGACATGTGATCAATAGAACAATTTAAGGATTTAGCTAGGATTTCCTTGAAAAACTTACGACAAATGTAATTTCTTTTCCTTTGAATACTTTCATTGGGCGCTCTCATATCTCTTATCACAATCCACACATTCATCCAGTGTGTCAAACACATTTGCACATATGCCACGATCATCATTTTCAAAGCAATCTCTTCCCACTTGAGCCCCTGATATCAGCTCCCCATTTCTTCCCTCTCCCTCATGAACCCTTGATAAGTTATAGACTATTATTTCCATATCTTGCATCATCCTCCGTTGCCCCTCACCCACTTTTCTGTTGTTCGTCCCCCTGGGAGGGGGTTGTAGTTGGATCCTTATGATTGATTCCCTATTTCTCCCCCCACCCTCCCCTAATCTTCCTGGTATCTCTACTCTCCTTGTTGACCCTGACGGGTTTATCTATCCTGGATCCCCTGTGTTGCGGGCTCTTAACTGTAGCAGTGTACATGTTCTTGTCTAACCCGATTTGTAAGGAAGAATTGTGGTCATATAATTTTTAATTAATTTTTTTTACATTTTTAAGTCTTCTGAAATTTCTGAATTTGAAATGTATAAGCATCTACAGGTTTGGATCCAGGAGGTTGGGGGTGGGAGGGGCATGAGCCTGAGTCAGTAAATGATGATGCTCCCAGGGTGGTTTTCTTCACCTAATACTTATCTCGTAGGCATTATGAAGGGCAGTCAACATTGATTGTAACAACAAACATAATTATCACTCACACTGCAGCTTAATGATGAGTGAGTGATTGATGAGTGATGCCAACGCCTGCTCTTGAGGAGGGTGCCTGAGACTCAAACCCAGGGTAGTCATGAGCACTCTGGCACATCCAGGCACATCTCACCAATCACAGCATCCCCAAGCTCATTTCTCATTCTTGCTTCAGCGGCTCATTCTTGCCTTCACAACTTCATGTGGGTTAGGGGTTTTGAAACACTGAAAATAAAATGTGATAGAAACGCAGAATACAATTATGCTATCTCAATTCCTAGCTTCTTAGCAAGTATACTTCCATATAGGAGTAACCCTTTCCTTTGCAATATACCATTGTATAAGGCATTTATTCTGGTTGGCTCCTGGTGCTGAAGTGAGTTAAAATTAGACTGCTTCTGTATTTCCTATTGTTTAAAGGAAGTATTCAATTTTACCTTTTTATAAAGACAATCTCAAAATAAAATGAGAATAACTGAATACTCAACATATGTGTATACACACACACACACATATATATAATCTATATAAAGAGAAAACTATAAGGGATAGTTTCATGGTAGAATTCTCTTACTATAGTTTGACTGCGAAGCATTGGACCACAGATACAATCACCACTACTCTAACAGTGGAGTCTTCCATGCAGTTGTCATACAGAACAACTTTCTTAGGAGCTTCCAGCCTGAGAGAGACTCGCAAGAAAGGCCTAGTGCTGCTACTTTTTATCTATTTGCCTTAATGCCGCTGTAATTCCAGAGTCTAGCATGATACCTACCATATTTTAGAAGCCTTTATTTTGATCATCTAATATTTTAGAAACATTTTAGAAAATTTTCCTTTGATTACCTACATCATTTGATCATCCCTGCTCAAAATATTGACTTTATCTATGAGACAGAATTCTCTGTTCATCTCCTCTATGTTAATGAAACATTTCCCTCAAACTTACACAAGGGGCAAAGAAGAGATATTCATGAGTGAATAGAGATGAGATGACCACTCTCCCAACTCTGATTCTTGTGCCATTCTTCATATACCAAATGACAACTTACAATTGTAAGTGTGAACATGCTTCTTCTCTTCTTAAAGCTTCCTGTGGCATCCCACTGGAGGAAGAATAAAATTCAAATTCCACACATCCCAGACAACAAGACCTAGCTTGATTTGGCTCTTTTCTGAGCTCATCTGCAACCATGTGACTCATGTTGGACACTAAGAAAAGTCATAATAAATTCTTGTTTCTTATTTAGGTTGACCAAGCTTATTCTCGTTTTTAATGACATGCTCATTTCATTATTCATACTTGGAATGTCCTCCCTCCTCTGGGATGTTACTTGACTTGTGTATTTTTGTTACTCAGGCTTTGTTGAAATTTCTTTCCCAAAGGAAGTCTTGTTTGATACTCTCTCCACACCTCTTACATGTGTCTGAATCTGAAATTATCGTCTCAATTATTTTTCTCCATTTTTCCCTATTTATTATTATCTTTCTCCTTTGTTGGTATAAAATTTCAGTGAGGACTGGCACTTTGTCTGTTTGACTCATCATTTGAAGGCACGGCTTGGTACATAAAAGCTATTTTTTATTAGTTATATATGAAATCCATTAAAGTGAAGTTAAGGACAGAATTCATATCATCAAGCGCATTGTGTGTCATATTGCACAGATGGAATTGTATCCCCCAAGCAACAAAACCATCCTGAGATGGGTGAGCCGAGAGAGACGTTTATGGAAACTTCAGAGTTGGGTCCTGGGGGTGTCGTGGGTTAGATACTAGGCTACTACCACAGGGTCAGCAATTTGCACACACCAGCTCTTCAGAGGGAGAAGGGTGAGACTTTCTGCTCCACCCAGATCTACAGCCTCAGACACCCACGGGGGCAGTCCTAGTCTGTCCTAGGGTGTTGCTGTGCCTTGAACTAGACTTGCTGGTAGTGAGTCTGTCGGATCTTACAGAGGAAAATGTATTTGCATTCGTCCTTGAGAAAAAGGTAAAATCAAAGAAATAAGTGCATAACAGTGAACGATTGATTCTGCAGTGACAAGAAGTTCAAAGGTGGCATCAGAAGTGCTGTTTATTGAAATTCTCTTTAAATTAGAGGAGATAGAAACATTGAAATGGCAGAGAGGAATCACCAGGCAGTCTGCTCTTGCTGGGTAAAGGGATTTGAATCATCCGCTAGCAAATGATGTTTGTAAATGGATATCAATATAATGGAAATTGGAAGAAGTAACATTCTCTACCAATCTAAATTCTCCAGGTTTTCAGGGCCCCTTTGTGAAGGACCATGTACTTCAATGGAGCTCCCTGCTGAAAGCAATGTAAAGATGCTTCTGTGCAGTTCCTAGAAATAGTTCAGTTCAATCACATCATTTTACATAAAATTCAATTCCATTCGATAATGGTATTCCAGGATTACAGGTAATGAATATAGAGTTAGGATTTATGATATATTTGTGGAAAGAACCATAACATTCAGGGATACCAGAAATTTAAATCGACATTCAAATATATATTTTCTCAATAGTTCATTTCCCACCTAAATTATCTCCGTAAAGGTTATGGTAAAATTTCAAAACTGCTTCAAAAGATTATTCTGAATTATATTATAGACTAGGTTTCCACTCTGTGATAAACCAAATTAGCATTTTATTCAAAATAAAGAAGTAGATTTGGATGTTTTATTTGGAAACATTTATAAAATTAAAGTATTCTTGCCTTTTTAAGAATATTTGTAGGGGATAATAAATAACCAGTTCTGATAACAAATTGGTTATGGAAAATTGTTTTGGCTACCCACCTTATATAAATATATTTACAACACTGGCAACCAGGTTTTTATTCACACTGTAAAATTTTTGTTGAAATATATGTGGAATGAAAGACTCAAACTAAAACATTTTTCCATATCATTTGAAGGTGAAAAAATACCTCATAAAAAGCTCTATTAAAACAGTGCAGTGGTGATACTTGGAGTGTAGAGTAGAGGGGTTGGAAAGAGGGAACTGATTACAAGGATCTACATGTGACCTCCTCCCTGGGGAACTGACAACAGAAGGATGGGTGAAGGGAGACATCAGACAGGGAACAATATGACAAAATAATAATTTATAAATTATCAAGGGTTCATAGGGAGGGAGTGTGGGGAGGGAGGGGAAAAATGAGGACCTGATGTCAGGGTCTTAAGTGGAGGGCACATGTTTTGAGAATGATGAGGGCAATGAATGTACAAATGTGCTTTACACAATAGATGTATGTATGGATTGTGATTAGGTGTATGAGCCCCCAATAAAATGATTAAAAAAATAAAACAGTGCAGCTTTTAGGATATATTTATTATGTGTTAAGGAATTTATTTACAATGCACATTCCCCCCATCCCCTAACAAGCTAGTGCTTGGGATAAAATTATACTATCTACCTCAATTATACTACTGCTCAAGTTTAAATTCTCAGAGGTCTGGGCTACGTGATGAATTAGGAGCCTAAACATTCCTGTAGCTTAACCCAAAAGAAGCCCAATAGGTATAATTGTTTAGTGCTAGGCAAAGAACTAAGAAGTTGATGGTTGGAATCCACTCATGGCCCCTTGGATAAAAGAGCTGGGGTTCTGCTCTCAGATGGACTGCAGCCATGGAAAGCGAGAGGGGCTGTCTCACTTTGTGATAGATGGTCATCAAGAGTTGGCATTGACTTGTCAGCATGCACCACCACCGCCACACCTAACCAAACGATAGTTTCAAATGATTTGAAATCATCTTTCTTTGACTAGCTTTTGAATTAAAGATTTAAACAACGACATTTTCTGCATTTCTAGTTTACATGATATCTACTTATTTTATTTTTCAGTTTGATTTCCCCCACGAAGGGCATATACTAGGTGGCTTCAAATATTGATTGAAAAATTCCAGTATTCTTCAACTCCATTTAACCCTACTTCCTGAAGCCCTTTTGTATTTATAACTTCAAAATAAGTAAGGGCTTTAGTGTTCCTTTGCTATGATTAGAAGGTTTGTCAGAGATTGTGAAATTGAAGCATATTTAAAACTCCTTATAAAAATTTACTTAGATCATAACTGATTATGCACATTTTAACAGCAAGCAGTGAATGCCATTTTTGCTTCAATTAACAGGATACTTGCTTTCTTCACTTTCACATGTAGCTAGATACAAAAACAGATAATAGAACCATTACTTCAAACCTTCTCAGTGCTTTTAGGGACCCATGGGTAGCACATGGTTAAATGCTCTATTGCGAGGTGAAAAAAAGGTGAATGAGCTTACACACCCAATGGCACCAGAACGCTGCGGTTCTGGTGGACTAATGAACTGCACCGCCTTTCAAACTATTGAACCATTTCTGCTCCGGACACACGGGGAAGCCAGATTTGTGCAGTTGTTGTCCTTGCTGTTGGGTTGGTTCTAGTTTGTAGCCACCTGTGTACAACAGGAAGAAATCCTTCTCGCTCCTGCACATCCTCACAATTGTTTCTATATTTAAGCCCATTGTCGTAGCCTCGGTGTCAACCCATTCTCTTGAGGGCCTCTACCCAACCTCACGTCCTTTACCAAGGACCATTATCTCCTGATAACTGGTCCACGGCTCACTATCCTTACTTCTAAGGAGCAGTCTGGCTATACTTCCAAACAGATCTGTTTATTTGGGGGCAATCCTTGGTACTTTCAGTGTGTTTGTTTGTTTTTTGGCCAGCACTATCATTAAAAGGCATCTATTCTATTTGATAACTTTTTGAAGCACTTACAGTAGGTATTACTAAAACATTATCTTGGGTTGATAGCCCTAATCTTGGTTATAAGTTACCATTACTCAAAACTAAAATCTAAATTACTTTTGAGTTTTCTGCTTTTCCAAGAGCATATTTACCTGTTTTGCAGTTATAATAATGACATTCATTAGCCAATTCAAGTAAGAAAAACAATGATCTCTCCCAAACTATTGTCTATAATGGTTGCATTATATGTATCATGATTTCTTCAAAGTCTTCTACCAGGTGTTTAGTGGTTGGCTTCATCATCACCCACCTCACTTTGTAAAGGAAGTAAGGGGCACACAGGGTGTTTCAGTGACTTGACAATCCCACATTACAGAGTGCAAAGAGCCAAAGAGCATGTCAAGGTCCCTGTATTCTGATGGTCTCCAAACAGCTAGTCCCCCATAACTGACCAGCTGACTTACTTTCCAAGAGGAAGTTCTGTCAGCCAAAAGAAAAAGATCTTTCAGTATAATTTTCTACACTGACCACCTGTCCTTTTCTATATTTAGACTTAATTTGTACTGCTAAATAAGGTTGCTTCATGGTCATTCAGACTAAACTCTGAATTCTAAACGGATACTTTGTTTATAACTGCCTTAAGTGATTAGTTCTCAAGATGAAAACACTGGTTATTTTAAGTACAAAAAATGTTGGTAAACAGGCCAGAGAGAACTTTCCCTCTTTATTTAATGCCCATGGGCAAAAACCTCAGGATCTTGCCATTTTATTCTCACTGCCATCCTGTCACAGCTGTCCCCAGCTGAGCCCTCAGAGCGCCCTCAGAGGTGAAGACTATCCTCAAACCCTGTAACCACAGGGCCCGAGGCCTGGGGCCTGCCAGCACCACATCTGAGACACTCGGGGTTTGCAGGACTTGACTACTTTCCATGCCTGCTCTTTAGTGGGTTTCCTCCCTCACCACCTCTAAGAAAGCCACAGTGTCTCAAAGATGGAAACGGTCCAGCGTCAACAGGGATGGATCTTCATAGCATCTCACCACCCTTCCCTTTCCTCTGCCCCTCCATCTGTGAGTCAATAATGTAGGATTTAAAAAAACAGCCTTCTACTAGACCAACTCCTTCCTATGCTGTTTGCCTTTCCTACTTGATGTTACATTTCTAGTGGAAATGTCAATAAGAAGAGTAGTTTTTGCTTTGTTTTTCACAGCAAAAGGTATTGGGAGAGCAGGTTGCCTTATCTCATGTTCACTTATTTTCGTGGTGCAGAACCAGAAAGTGTGTTTCTCTGTTTTATGTGGGGTTACCACAAGCGGAATGGAATCAACTGGGTGGTACCTCATCAAAAAACACAACATTATTTGACTGTCCCTCCAATGTAATGACCCAACACTATGTGGTGTGTGTTCATCCAAAAGATCCTATGCACTGGCATTATTTCAGTTTACTTTCAAATATCTATCTATCTATCTATCTATCTATCTATCTATCTATCTATCTATCATCTATCTATCTATCTATCTATCTATCATCTATCAATCTATATATCATCTATCTATCTATCTATCTATCATCTATCTATCTATCTATCTATAGATATAGATATAAATATAGCTATATAATTGTTAGGAGCTGTGCTGTCCAGTTCAGTCTATTCCAACACCTCCAGGCCATACATCATATAGCCCATTGCTATAGCCATTGTGTCAATCCATGCTGTTCAGGGTTTTCCTCTGTTTTTGGTGCCCCTCCACATTGCCAAGCATGATGTCCTTCTCTAGGGGCAGGTCCCTATTGATAACATGTCCCAAATACATGAAACAAAGTATAGCCTCCTTGCCTATAAGAATTCTGGCTTTGCTCCTCCAAAACTTCTTTATTTGTTCTTTTGGCAACCAATGGTCATTTCAATATTCCTCATCAATATTATAGTTCAAATGCATTGATTCTTCTTAGGTCTTCCTTATTCAGTCTAACGTTCACATGCATATGAGGCAATTGAAAATACTCCAACCTGACTCAGGTGTACCTTAGTTCTCAAAGTAATAACCATGGTTTTCAACAATTTAAAGAGGTCGTGTGCAGCAAATTCACCTAATGCCATACGCCATTTAATTTCTTGACTGCTGCTTCCATGGGTATTGATTGTGGATCCTAGCAAGATGAAATATTCAACAATATCAATCTTTTCTCCATCTATCATGGTGTTATCTGTTAGTCCAGATGTGAGGATTCTGGTTTTCTTTACATTGAGTTGTAATCCATACTGAAAGCTGAATTCCTTGATCTCCATCATCAAGGGCTTGAAGTTCTACTCACATTCATTAAGGACATTTTTATAACGTGCATACGGCAGGGTTTAAATAAGCCTCCCTCCCATTATGAAGGCGCATTCTTCTTCATAAAATCCAGCTTCTCTGATTATTTGCTCAGTGTACAGATTGGACATTGTGCACTAAACGTCAGCATCAGTATAGTGAGAAGATTCAACCCGAGGCACACTTTTCCTCACTTGAAACTGCAAGATTCCCTTGTCCTACGCATACAACTGCCTGTTCATCCATATATATTCCCCACATGCATAAAGTCAGTGTTCTAGAATTCCCATTTTCTCATGGCTATCCATAGTTTGTTTGATCCACACAGTCAAATGAAATAAGTCAATGAAATAAGAAAATAGCTTTCTGTTATTTTCTGCTGTGAGCCAAGAGCCATCTAACATCAGATATGATATCCTTTGTTTCAAGTCCTCTTCTGAATCGGACTTGAACATCCAGCAGCTCCCTGTCCATGTACTGCAGCAACTGTTGTTTGATGATCTTCAGGAAAAATGTACTTGCATGTCAAATTAATTATCTTGGCCTATAATTTGTACATTCTGTTGGGTCACCTTTGTTTGGTATGGGCACAAATATGCATGTCTACTAATCAGTTGGCCCAGTAGTTGTCTTCCAAATTTCCAGGCCTGGAAGAGTGAGGTCTCCAGTGATTTTTCAACTTACTCAAACATTTCAATTGGTGTTCTGTCAATTCCTGGAGCCTTGTTTATAGCTCATACTCTCAGTGCGGCTTGACCTCCTTCCATCGTGTTTAGAACTCTTGAGATGACTGAATGCCCACTCGTTTTTTAGGTACAGTGATTGTGTATTATTTCTATCTTCTTTTTGATGCTTTTTCATCATTCAATATTTCACCCATAGACGCTTTCAGTCTTACCACTTGGTGCTTGAATTTTTTCTTGAGTTCTTTCAGTTTAAGATATTCTCATCATGTTCTTCCCTTTTGATTTTCTAACTCTGTATGGCTTCACATTTCATTATAATATTTCACTTGGTCCTCTTGAACTGTCCTTGGAAATATTCTGTTCAGCTCTTGGACATCCTCATTTCTTTACCTTAGCTCCTCCACAATTAATAGCAAGTTTTAGAGTCTCTTCTGGGACCTACATCTACTTAGTCTTGATTTATTTTCCCTGTCTTCTTAGCAATATTTTGCTTTTTTTCATGTGTGATATCTTGGATGTCATATCTGACATCCAATGTCATCAGATCTTCTGCCACTGATGTTTAATGCATCAAATGTGTTCATTATATGGTCTTGGAATTTGGATGGGATGTAATCAAGGTTGTATTTTGTCTTTCATGGATTTGTTTGAATTATCTTCAACTTTGAAGTAAACTTCTGAATGAGCAATTGATGATCTGTTTCATCATCAGATACTGGGCTGATATTAGATCCTGATGTGGATCTAAAACTCCTTCAACTCCTCCTGCAATGCAGTTTAATTTTTGTACATCATTGCTACGGAAGGCCATCTGTATCATCATCTTTTGTGTTGTCGAAAGCAAAAATTGCTTTGAAGAAGACTCAGTATTGCAAAATTGCAAAATGTGACATTCAGCCTCATTTCTGCCATCCAGACCATCTTTCCATCCACTATTTCTTCTTCTTTGTTTCCAACTTTTGCATTCCAATCACCAATAGTTATTTATTTATCTTGATTGCATGTTTGATCAATTTCAGACTGAAGATGTTTTGATGTTTTGATTTCTTCATCACTAGTATTCATTTTAGTGAGTATATTTGAATAATAATTGTATTATTTGAATTTCCCTTGTATGTGGATAGATATTATACTATCTCAGATTGAATTGTAATTCAAGACAGATCTTGAAATCATTTTTGATAATAAAGGCAGTGTCATTTCTCTTAATTGTGTCATTCCGGGCATATGAAATTTCTGAATTAAAATGGCCAATACCAGCCCATTTTTGCTCATTAATGCCTAGAATATAGATAATTATGTGTTCTATTTCATTTTTAATGACTTCATTTTCCTAGCATCATATTGCGTACATTCTAAGTTCCAATGATTGATTGATGTTTGCAGCTGTTTCTTCTTATTTTGAGCCAGGTCCCATTAGTAAATCCTGACGGTTTTGCTTTTGCAGCTTCCACTCTGGTCTCATCATTGCCATCGACTCTACGTTGAGGAGGCAGCCCTTCCCCAATCACAGTTTGAGTGCCTTTCATCCTGAGGGGCTTGGGTGCTGGCCCTATCTGACACGGTTCTGCTTCTGTTTTTTCTGGGTTTTCAGTAAGTGACAATGTTTAGATGCTGCCTATAGGGCACTCAATGGTGAATTCCTCTGAAGTGGGCAGCCTATCCTTTCTCCAGTGTTTGTTCTTAGTCTAGAAACTCTGCTGAAACCTGTTCACGTTGGTGACCCTGCTGGTATTTGAAACACCAGTCACATGGCTTTCAGCATCACGGTACCACACAAGCCACCACAGTAGGACAAGTGACAGACAAGTGGTGACATACATATCTGTATGTGTGTATTTGCACTGTATATATTCACTTTGATGTTGCTTATTTACTGGTTATTTTTAGTCTCCTCTTCAGAAGCCTAAGGAACCCTGGTGGCACGGTCAGGTAACTGTCAGCTCCCAGGTTGACAGTGTGAACCCTTAAATTTCTCTGATGTGTCTCCTGACTAGTCTTTCCTGGTGGATAGAATTCAGAGCAGTTGTTTCTATGTATGTGTCAAACTCCAAATTGTTACCAATTTAAAATTTCGTTATCATTTTTTGGTCTTGGAGAGTTCATACTTCCATATTCTTTCCTTTCATCTGCTAACCCTGATCTCTCATTTTCTATCCTGTTTCTGTTTTGTCAGAGAACACAAAGTGATACAGTCTAATAATTTTTCTTAGCAAAACAAAGGTAAAAATTGTCCTGTACATATATTTTAGCTTTCTATTCAGATATCAGGGAAATTATACTTATCAATTTACTGAGCAATGCATACCCTGAAGATGATATACTGTAACTCTCTCCTTCTTCATTAAAATGCTTTGGCTAATATTTTAATGATGACTATGAAGCCAAATATGTTTTTAAATACTGTTAAATCAGAAGTTTAAGTGGATCATGAAATGATATTAATTTCATCAGGATCTCCAAGAATGTGTTTTCAATAAGTCTAACTTAATGAAAATCAAACATGATCGCACATTGTATTTTTATTGAAATAACTAAAGTTAGACATTACATTCCATAAAACAGTAACAATAAAATATCAAGTTAACATTAATTATAATGTTATAATTATAATTATAAACTGCTATAAGCAGTTTACATGTTAGAACATAATACAAAATATCAATGAACTCTTAGTGTATTGTACTAATTAATAAGACAGGAGCTTTTCTGGTTAAGGATATTATTTTAAGCAAAGTTTAAAAAAATTAATATAAAATGCCTTTTTCTGTTAATATTGACTGGTGCATGGAAGGAGTTTGATTATTAACTGATGAAGAGGTCTTTTATTTTCTGGTTTCCAACATAAAATCTGTGTCTGTCGAGAAGACAGGGTTATCCTTGTAGTTAGACTTTTCAATTCCACAAAAGTGCTCATGCATGTCAGAACCCTTCTCTCAGAGCAAATATTACAATGTGGAGGGGTAAAGTCGAGATTTTTACCATGTTCATTGTCCATGCTGCTAGTTTTTAAACACACTATAATAATAAATGTCACGTGGACACATGAGGGTCTTCTGATTTATGTTTTTGAACTTTGGGTGTCCTACATAATACAACTTCTTATTTTCATTTTGTAACAACTTGAGAGCAACCATAATTTTCATACTTGCAAATGCTTGCATCTTTCCAATATGCTCACTTACCATGTTATAATTAATCTTTCACAGCACAATGACCAATGTTTTGATATGCTTCAAATTATTATTTTAAATGTTTTAAGGAGATCCCTCTGAACGGTATTGGAATGGAGGAAATTCAATTTTCATTTTATTTTCTCCCCAAACTGAGACCTTGGCTACATATAACATAAAACATTTTTGGGAAAAATATTATGGAAAATTATTTAGTAATAATATATATATATATTTATATTCTTCATAAAAAGTGCACTTAAGATACAATTGTAATTTATATATACTAAATGTATTTACATATAGTAATAGTGGTTCACTTAGAGATTTTAATTTTTCTATTGGAAATATATTTATAAAGGTGTAAATGAGTATTTTGTTACTCTTTATTGAAATAATCATTTTGAACAGTTCTTCATTGACCAGGGTAATGTAACCAAGAGGAATTACTGAAACCCAAATGAAGACTGAGCATGATAGTGAGATAAGAGGAAAGTAAAAGGAAATAGAGGAAACATCTAGGAGGCAAAGGGCATTTATAGAGGTTTAAATAAAGGCATGTATATATGCAAATATATTTATAGATGAGGATGGGGAAATAGATCTATGTGCATATATTTATAGGTTTAGTATTAAGGTAGCAGAAGGACATTGGGCCTCAACTCAAGTACTCCCTCAATGCAAGAATCCTTTCTTTTATTAAATTTGCATTCTATGATGCTCACCTTCCCCACACAACTGCTGAAGACAAAGCAGGTGAATAGGCAAATGTGGTGAAGAAAGCTGATGGTGCTCGGCTATCAAAAGATATAGTGTCTGGGGTCTTAATGTCTTGAAGCTAAACAAGCAGCTATCTAGCTCAGAAGCAACGAAGCCCACATGGAAGAAGCACACCAGCCAATGTGATCACAAGGTGCTGAATGGATCAGTTATCAGGCATCAAAGAACAAAAAGTCATATCATTGTGTGCTCACCTCCATGATACGATTGCTGAAGACAAATGGGTGCATAAGCAAATGTGGTGAAGAGACTTGATGGTGCCCAGGCTTGCAGGTAAACAAGCAGCCATCTAGCTCAGAAGCAACAAAGCCCACATGGAAGAAGCACACCAGCCTGTGTGATCACGGGTGTCGAAGGTATCAGGTATCAGGCATCATCAGAACAAAAAATCTTATCATAGTGAATGAGCGGGAGTGGAGACCCAAAGCCCATTTGTAGGCCACTGGACATCCCCTTACAGAAGGGTCTTGGGGAAAAGATGAGCCAGTCAGGGTGCGATCTAACAATGATGAAACATACCACTTTCCTCTAGTTCCTAAATGCTTCCTCCTCCCCCGACTATCATGATCCCAATTCTACCTTACAAATCTGGCTAGACCAGAGGATGTACACTGGTACAGATAGGAACTGGAAACATTCAGGGCAGATGATCCCTTCAGGACCAGTGGTGTGAGTGGCGATACTGGGAGGGTAGAGGGAGCGTGGCTTGGAAAGGGGGAACCGATTACAAGGATCTATATGTGACCTCCTGCCCGGAGAACAGACAACAGAAAAGTGGGTGAAGGGAGACATCAGACAGGGAAAGCTATGACAAAATAATAATTTATAAATTATCAAGGGTTCGTGAGGGAGTGGGGAGAAGGGAGGGAGGGGAAAAATGAGGAGCTGATGACAGGGGCTTAGGTGGAAAGCAAATGTTTTGAGAATGATGAGGGTAATGAATGTACAAATGTGCTTTACATAATTGATGTATGTATGGATTGTGATAAGAGTTGTATGAGCCCCTAATAAAATGATTAAAAAATAAAAATAGAAATACACATTGTAATTGACAACTGGTGATAGGTGAAAGTGAAAATGAACTATAAATGATTTTTATTTATTAGCCTAGTGAATCAGTATAGAGCTGCTAGAATTTTAAATAAATAACTTTTGCACCATAATAGAACACAAGTAAAGTAGTAATTTACTTTTCAAGGAATTGATTTCCCCCCACTCCCCCAAAAGATGGATCAACCACATAATATATAAACTTATCTCCTCTGTGTTCCAAGAAGTAATTGAGAAATAGCTCTTCATTTGTCTTTGTTTTGAAGTGAGAAATTACAATGATCACCTTTCTGATTGGGAGAAGAACAGATACTTTTAGTATTAACAAATGTCTATGCATATGCTCTAACTAGATTAGAAGAAATTTATCTGGGGACGGTTAATTATTCCTTTGGAATCCTTTAACTTCACCTTCCTCTTCTAAAACACCTTTTACCACTAACGACTCAGCTTTGAGATTGCCAACTGGGAAAGATGGTATTGTTATAAGGGGCTTTTGTTCTGGGTACCTTATTGTCTATCTTAATTTATATTAAGGCTGTAAGGTTTATGGCTGGGATTCCCTTTCCACGATACATATTAGCCCTTCGTGGAAGAATATATTTAATCTTTCTGCCACTCCTCCCTGTGGATTTCTTCTTTCTCATTCTTGACTTCATGGTCTCTTCTGTTCCTTTCGTTTTTACTTTCTTTTTTAAATCACTGCCTTCTCAAGTGGTATCTCAACCAATCTTATTTCCGTGCTGTTATTTTGGATTTTGTTTTATTTAGTTGGCTTCTCAAAAATATTTTGTTTATATAAATTCACATGTTTGGTTGTTTGATTCATTTTTATGCTAAAAGTTGTCCAACTATAGCTTTTATAAAAATATAAAAATAAAGTTTATAGTAAATAAATATATATACAAATATTAATTTTAGAGTAACATAAGGTTAACTAGAGCACCATTTTTTTCCACTAAAGCATTTAAAAATTCATTTAGTACTTAAAAAGAGAATATTTTAAACACAATAAAAATATCAAGCATCTTAATACCCACAAGTCTTTTAGGGAATAATTTCTCGAAATATGTGGCTCTTTACTTATTTCTTGAATAACCAGCATTTGAGAGGTTTACATATTTTAAATTTTCACAGCTCTTCACACATTAGTCACAGCTTAAATGTATTCTCTAAACACGTTTTTTTAATTATGATTTGTTATAAAATTTTCACTATTGATATATGTCATTTAATTTTGGATTGATTTCCCTCTTTAACATTTTTCTTCTTAAAGAAACAGTTCCTAAAAAAATAGAAATTTTCTTTTAAAGGGAAATTTCGAAAAATAACGGCAGTTTCTCAAATTTAAATTTGTAAAGAATTGCTTTGGAATGAAAAGGGGAAAAAGTTATCACCCATTGATGACCATTGTGCTGACTTTCCCAAATAAATTGCAAGACATTTATTTCAAAACAGCACATGCTCTTGCTGTTTGAAGATTCAGTGCCACACATTTTCTCTTAGGAAATAGTTTTATGTCTTTGTTAATGGTTATATATGATTTTTTGGAACAATGCATCATGATAATTCATCTGTTTTAATCACTACAGGGATTTTTATTCCCAGTAAAATAATAAAAATGCCTTTAGGATTTTAATTACACCAAATATTGAAATAATGTCACAGATAAATTTTAAGTGCTGACTTATCCTTTTAAAAGCCTCACCCAAGAATGGAAAGCCCTCACAATTATGAAGAAACAAATTATGAAAGAACAAATACACTACAGAGGACTACATGGAAACATCTTGAGCAGGTCTAATATTAATTTACAAATTTCACTCTAAATTTGAAAGCACTGTTCTGTTTTTTGTTTTTTTTTAGGGAAGAACATTTTTTGACTTTTTTAAGTTGTGTCTGTAGCATGAGAACATATTTATTTCCCTCAAATTTAACATTTTAATAAGATCACAGTTAAGGTTATTTGCTAGAGTTTAAAATAAATTTTGACAAGTTTATAATTTTATTTTACAAAAATATAAATTTGACTCCCATGGAAAATCATATGAAGCTGCATAGAGAAGGGATACATTAAATGTTTAGGTGGTACTAATTTTTCTTTAACTATGTGTGAATCTATATTTGTCTTAATGTAGTTATTCTTATTCATAGTTAATAAGTAAATGTTGAAATTTAAATTATTAGATATATAGCAAAAATACTTGCAATCATACATTCTAAAATATTTAGTTATTTGATTTTACGTACTTTATCTTCTTCCACATCCTTTAAATTCCGTATCTTAAGAATTTAAATAGATGAGGAATAGCTCTGCTTTAAGTTATTTTTTTCTTATGTCACCTGATTCCCTGTCAATATGGCTACCAGAAGAATTCTTAGGAAATATGGAGTTCATGTATCTTCTCATTACTTTTCAGACCACAAATCCTAATATTTATATTAGGTGCCATAGTCAACTCTATAGCTTTTTGAAAGTCAGTCAATGCCTAGGAATGAAAATCCTTAAAATGACATATTTCAGTAGATTTGCCAAATGCAGTATATTGTTTGATTTCTTGACTGTTATTTCTATGGACATTGATTTTGATCCAAATGAAGGAGATCTTTGAAAACTTCAATTTCTTCTCAGCCTATAAGTATGGATCTGGATTTCTGAGGAGAGCTTAGGGTTAAAGATTATATATATATATATTTATTTATATATATATATATACATGTATCATCTAGGGTATGGCTCAACTCAACTCATTGACTGTCAATTCCAGGCCCTAGAGGACAGGTGAAAAATACCCTGCTGGCTTGTAACTGTTTACAGAAGTATAAAACTTCATCTTTCTTCTGTAGAATAACTGTTAGTTTCGAACTGCTGACCTTCTGCCTATCAGCTCACCATCAGTACACCATCAGGATTTTAGGGAGTCACTAGAGTTAGAGAAGGTAAATGGTCCAAGGCCAGAGCCATTAAACTCTACCATTAGAGGACAGCAAGATAAAAAAACAAAACAAAACAAAACAAAAACCTCATAAGAGAGATGGATAAGGTGTGACTGAAAAATAAAGAAAAACAAAGCCAAGTAATGCTCTGAAATAAGTGTCAAAAAGAAAGAGGGAGTGACAATTGTACTACATACTCCTATCAGAACAGGTATAAGAAACTTTTGATTAGCAGTGGTGTACAGATCAATCAGAGGTCCCTGTTATCCCTTGGCTTTCAAATTGGCACCATTTTGCCCACCAGGGGAAGTGTGTCTTAGTCTAAAACATTTTTGGTTGCCACTACTACAAGTATCTCCTAAGTGTCAGCCAAGGATGCTGCTAAGCAAGCATCCTGAAAGGCTGAGACTGCCCCTACCACAAGAACAACCCAGTATCCAGGCCCACATCCCAATGGTATTGAAACTAATCTAGATCGGAGGAGTTTAAGGAAGAATTGGCAACATTAACATCAGATAGGTATTTGTAAATGACTAAAGGAACGGAGAAAAAAAATCACAAGGCTCGGTGAAACTTTCACAGAAATTATGTCTAAATAAACTTAGTCTATTTCAAGATTATACTATCATTGACAACGTGAATACAGCAAGAATTATGACTTTTGTGGGGAAATAGCTTTGATTTCGCCACTGAGTCTGGCAGTGAGTCTGTACCAGTTGTCAGTTGTCATGAAATTAATTCTGATTCATGGAAACCCTACATGTATTAAAATAGAACTGTATTCCACAGGGTATTCGGTGGCTGATCTTTTGGAAGCAGGTTACCAGAACTTTCTCTGGGTTCTCTGGATGGAGATGAACAAACAACATTTCAATTAGTACCATGTTTTTCAACCATCTACACTATAAGGGACTCAATGGGTAATTGGAATGATCGTGCTGGGAGCAATGGTGGGATGTGGTTTGGATCATGCTCCCTCAGACAATTCCTGGAACTTCTTTCAGTAGTCATATGATTCTGTATAATAGTCAGAAGATATTATGAAATCAAATCTCACTTTGCTACATCATTCTGCTTTAGGGCCTCACTAGCTTCCTTAGAAATTTAGAAAGTCAAATTGATCCCACATGACCCTTTGGAGGTGATGCACCTCCCTAAACATGTGTTTTGCTTTTCCTTGCCATTTATTCTCCTGACTTTTGTTCCTCCCCTCTTTTTCCCACTATTACTTACCCACCCACCTATAATCACATCAATGTGTATTTTCCTATCTTTGAGGATTGGGTTAAATTCAGGGCTTTTGTGTAAGACCTATTCCCCTTCCCCACAGGTGGTCACCTACAACTACTTTTCAAGACACTTATTTCTAGAAGAAAAGCCTAACTCTACTTTAACCAACATTTTCAGTATTCTAAATAATATCAATTTATATGTCAGAATTTAATATTTTGAAATAAAGTATTATTCTATCTTAACCATCAAACTTTTACAGAAAACACTTTCTATAATAAATACAATATGGCTTCCTGATTGATGATTTGGGTTTGTTCATATAGAGAAGTATTAAGGTTATCCAAATTTGTTATCCAATAAAACAATATAAAAACAATCTGTGAGGTCTCCAACCCTTGGGCCAGCAGTGGAGTGGGTCTCATTTGCCCAATCCAGGCATCCCTTATTAGGATTAAGGACACTCAAGATCCAACTACATGCCTCAAGGTTTACATCTTCCCAAATATTCCCTTTTCACTTTCAAAACAAAGGAGGCTTAGAAATCTACCCCAATTAATTAAAGTCTCATTTGTTATGTATGGGAGGAGCTAATAATAGAACTGTTAGAAAAATGGTGGGTTTTGATATTGAGAAGCTCTCCAAACAAAAGTTTATACGCTATAGTTTCTTTTGTAGACTATATAGTATTTGCAACATATCTGTCAATTCTGACTGTACACAGAAGGAATAATCTTACTGCTTAGAAAATCAGGATGTCTACAAATCCAAGAAATCATGATTATGTAAATAGCCTGTTGGAAGTGACATAATAATTAGCATATGTGTGATTAAGAAATATGATGGCAGATAAGGTAATTAACTTGGATCTCAACCCTATTGCAATTAAAATATTCACTGTTTTCAATTAAATAAACTGGCAACTATGACGTGGAAGTTGGAAATCAAGTTTGATGTATTAGCATTGTTGGTGGGTGTGCCAGCCATCCGCTATACTGATTCGGGCCCTACTCCAGGACAGTCACAGATTTTTCACTTCTCCAACTGCAGAATTGGATTTAAAACATTTGTTCTATATTTCATTTAAAACCTTGACTCTCTTCTTGATCCTAATATTGGAATTATGGACTAATTTCAAGTTATTGACATGATATTATCATATTTTTAGGATGCTTATATTATTGCCAACTTACAGTATGACTTAGAAACCTGTGTACTACATAAATACTTTCAATCTATTACTGAAAATATTTTTTGTTTATTGCAGGATTTTGTACTGTAATGGGTTTGTATATATGTTTATCATACTCATCATTTAAGATAATGATGTCAACCATACAATGAACAATATTAAAATTTCCAGTTAACAACATAGCTTAACTGTAATTAAGAAATATAATAGCAGATATGATAATTAGCTACCCTACCTCAAAAATTGGCAGGAAAGTACACATTTAGTCATGAATTCTATTTCCCACTAATATCCACTTTAAATTAAGGGCCATTTTTCTAATGAGAGAATAATTTCCAATAGACAGCATTAATCGAGAGAGTTAATAATGCCCAGAAATCTAATTGTTTTAAAGCAATGATTCTTTCCTCATAGACATTCAGCTACCTTAGTTAATATACAAATGTGTGATACGTAAAGTTAGGACCATTTAAATATAAACCTGATTTTTTTTTTGGCGTGTTTTCCGGAGCCATTATGAATGAAGAGATCTCTGTTGAGCTTGTGTAACAATGTATTTTATCTCCTTATCACATTAAATATTCTAATTCCTATTAGTGGTTTCATAGGTGTATAACTCCAATAGGTAAGAAATCTGGTTAACTTGGCTTAATTCAATTTTTTACAAAACTTATTTGCTGAAGGCATACTCTCTGTTTTTTAAACTTAGCTCAGACTAATAGTCATATTGTGAGACCAGTGTTTGTGGAGCAAATTCTCTTAAGGTGTTTTAGCAGGAGCTTCTAGAATGAAATTGGCATCCTATTAACAAAGAGATTTTCAGTTTCATAAGACTTCAGTGGGCAGCTTAATGTTAGGCTAGGATTTTAGAGGGCAATCTGAAATGTTACCCTCTTAGAAGTGGGCAGGCAAATAGTAATTGTTATACAGTAAACAATACATTTAAATAATTATGTTAAGAGCCAGCTTCTTGGGAATTTGACAGGCCCATTTTGGAGAGAGTAAGTGAATTTTGTATAGAATGACATTCAATAAAATTGTTGATTTAAAAGAAAATGTCAGGAAGCTAGTATTTACTTATTATATAAAAGGTACTAGGCCCCACCCCCAGCCAGTTCTGGGGCTTCTGGGCTCAGCTCAAGGGGAGTCCTGCTGGGACAGGGGTACAATGACTGGTGTGACCCTTTGCCTGGGCATGTCTACACAGTAGGGTATGCTGGGCCCCTCCAGGGTTTCCCATATGGGCGCCGATTAATTTCTTCCCTTTTACTTAAAAAAAAAAAATGTTTTAGGAACCTCAAGGCTCTTTAAGTTTCAAGCTAGCATCTTAACATCCTATCCCTCCATGACATCCTAACTCTGGAATTCATCTCCTTTCCCTCTCATTTGTATTCATCAAAACCATCCTATCATTTTACTGTCCCATAATATTTCTTAGATGAGGCCTTTCTTTCCCTAAAACATGTTTCTTCTTTATGCCTCAGCCATGACACTAAGTGCACACAAGTGACCTTTCCTCCCCCAATGGTTTCTTCATTCTCTCCAAGGCAAGCAGCTGTTTGTCCGGGTGTCTGTGAAGCAATCCGAGCGCTCCCTCCTTTTTCTAGATCCCCAGAGGACTCTGTTTGCCTCTTTGTTAGTAATATTTTATGAAATACTTTTGTTGGGAAACGTGTAATTACCCACCAAAAGAGAGGATCCACTTGTCGTATTCAAAAACCACGCTTCACATTTCATTAACTAATGCCTCACAAAAAGTAACACTCAAACTTGGAATGGCATGGCAACTTAAAAATTTGCCTTGATGATATTTCTCCATTATGGGAAGTGAAATTCAGATTAAAAACACATTTCAGGTTTCTATTTATGAACTTATTTCCTGAAATTCAAATAGGCCACTTCAGATGTCATCCAGAAATGTATCTTTTAGGAGCCAGTCTTTTGCTTGTTTGTTTTTTCTAATTGTGACTTGGCTGTGGGTACTTTTCAGCCAGTTTAAAATAAATTTTAGTAAAAAGAAGGATGAAAAAGAAACCTGATAACTAAAATTACACCATCAGTTGCATTCTCCTACTAATTCCAATTAGGGAACTTACCCATTTCTTATACTAGTTAGATTTCCCCCCCTAACTTAATCTTCAAATAACTGCAAAGTTTTGAAAACTATACATAAATATTCTTCTATCTTTGAAAGCAATATATAAATGTTCTTCTATCTTCCCAGATATCACCATCTCACATTACCATAGGACAGTTATTGAAATGATAAAATGAACATTGAAACAATTATATTTACTATTATATGAATATAACTTATTCAAGCTTCTTTGCTATCTCATTTTTGTGGTTTTTCTCAGTCAATAATACCACTTTGAAGATCTACATTGCATTCAGTTTTCATTACACTATAGACTCTTCCTATCTAACAACATTTAGTCTTCCTTTATCCTTTATCTCCTGGATGACCTGGAAGACTAATGTTTACTTATTTTTTCAGAATGACACTTTCAGTTTGTCCAACGTGTATGCAATATTATTCCCTTTGAAGACTATGTTCAGAGTCTTATGGATAGGTAAGGAAGGTTCATTTGGAAAGCCTTGGATTATTCCTGTCCATCTGGCAAGAATACATATTTTAAAGTTTTCTAAAACACACACACACACAAACACATGTCTTAGGTTTCCTCTTTGCAAGTGTCTGGCCCTTTCACCGTTCTTGTTCATGTGATCATTACACAATGTTTCAGCGCATCGGCAGACATATGTATGCATCCCTTTTCAAAACAAAAGAATGAATGCAAAGATTGCATACACTCTCTCTGTGTTTCCTTTCTTAGTAACTTGTAACTATAACTAGACAATGTGAAGTGCCGATTTTTAAAGTGATATATTAATTATCTAGCGGAAAAGTCTAAGAGTTGATGCAACTCTTCAGGAATATCATGGAGAAATCACATAACATTCTATTTAAGAAAAAAAACCTACCAAATCAATTAATGCTTGTTGAATCACTTGCATTTTGTATTCTCTAATGTCTCTTTCTCTCTGCAAAACTTTCCCAACCCCACTTTTGAATCCACTTTCCTATTACTTTTGATCGTTTCTTTCTGTAATCAATTTATTGATTTGTACCCTAACCAATCTTCAACATAATTGAATTTATTTCCTTCCCCACTTCTACATTGAAACTGTTGTCTCAGAGAATGCAAATTGCCTTCTAATAGCTAAATGTGATATGTGTGTGCATTGATTAATTATTTTGGGCATGTCTGCCCTCCAGGTACACTCGGGGACAGAGAATGCCCTCTGCACAAGTCTGTTGCTGTTTCCTATGAGACAGAGATCACACATGCTTCCACCTTTCAACTTTCTTAGTTCTATTCTTAAAGATGCCATACCTTCCATGATATTTCATTTTGGGTTCAATGACCCATTGCAGTGGCCACAGAGAAATCATTGACAATAATCATGATCTTGGGGATTTATTAGTGAAGGTAACAGGTTACATATATCATGATCAGAAAGCATTAAGGATAGAGTTTCTTATCAACAACACCACTTCTCAGTCATTCTGCAGGCACGTGACTCTGGTCTTTAGCCTTGCAGCCAAGTGGACTATTGGCCTCTTCCCTGCTGTGTTGGTCTGGGTGGACTAGAGAAACAAATCCAGGTAGATTCATTATTTCTACTCAGTGAGATAAAAAATGTATCAGTCCTTTCATTAGAGTCCTTTACAGCATATGTTGAGCTGCTAACTGCAAGGTCGCCAGTTCGAACCCAACAGCCACTTCACAGGAGATGACAAATTCTCCTTTAAAGAGGTACAATCTCTGAAACCCACAAAGCCAGTCCTACTCAGTCCTGAAGAGTTGTTATGAGTGTCAATCAACTTCATTGCAGTGAGACTTGAAGTTTGACCCAGTCATTTCATGGGACTACAAAGACCACAAAGAAAAGTTATGCCACATAAATATACTTCAATACAGTAATGAACGCTTTTGAAATTCTTACTTTCTAATATTATCTGAACTTCATTTGTCTTGATTCTTCTTCACTGCCTCGACTGTGTCTTCCCCTCTCTGGCTTCTTTTCTTTGACATTTCTCATCTAGGGTATGACCTAATTGTGCCATGTGTATTTTAAAGGTCCCATTTTCACCTTTATATACTAGAATTCTGTTATCTGTCTGAACATTATACCTGAATCTGCCATTGATAGTCCATTCTAAACCAATCTCACTGCCCTAGGGTTGACCCAGACTCATTGTGACTGTAAAATTCTATAGGACTGTCCCTGTGAGTTTCAGAGACTAGTTGCTTAACAGAGTAGAAAATTCAATCTTTCTCCTGTGGAACAGCCGGTAGTTTTGAACTTCAGATCTTGTGGGTTTCAGCCCACAACATGTAACCACTACGCTAGGGTCCTCTGATACTAAATTACTCACCACTAACATCTAATCTCACCTTTAGACATACACTTCTTTCCTCTATTCCTACTCCCCTGGTTTGAATGAGATCAAATTCATTTGTCAGGATCTCCAATTCTACTTTGTCATTTGTTTCCTAATCATGCTGTACTTGTAACAGAAATTGTTATTCCTCTCTCACTACATCCTATTATTATTATTATTATTATTTGGTATTCTTTGAAGAACAGCTCAAATCCTACCTGCATGATGCTAATCCAAGCTTATCAAAAAAGAATGAAAGTACTTTAACTTTTTCAATTCATCTCCTTGCATTATGTTTTAGCATCAGCTATCGACACATCTCACTTGCTTTCAGGTTTCCATTGTTCTGTCCTCCATTGATCTTGACATGCTCACAGTCCATCCACAGGCCTTAATACCTGAATCATTGCATTTGCTTGGAATTATCCACCCAGGTTTTGTTGCTAGTGTTCTTTACTGTTTTTGCTTTTGTTTTGTTGGGTGGGCCTGCAAACAGCATGTTTCTCATGAGAATCATAATTTAATGTAACACACTGGGTTGTGGAGTTGATTTATTCATTCTTTTATTCTCAGATGTTGTGGGGGAAACACCAAAACTAAACTAGAGTGTAGTCTGTAGACAATGTTTCCTTCTAAGTGATACAGAGCCATATTTGGAATACTTACTTGAGCAATTCCATTTGATCAAATCCAATATTCTGACAGGAATTAAAAAGGACATTGAATTGGATCTTACTGCTCTGCTCCCATTATTGATCTTCACATAAAAAGGTGTCTTTTATAAAACATCAATTCTTACACTTGATGATGTCTTTGTCTAATTTATCTAATTAGGAACTCTTAGCACCTCTAATAGGTATTTTCTAAACAACAGCAGTGAAGCATCTAGCTGTTAGTTCTAGGGGCAACATAAGTTAACTTTTTTCAAACAGGATTAAGCACAATTTGATACATTAATGCTAAATAAAACATACATAGACAATCTACTGATTTATTGACTGTTTCTAGACCTAATTCATCTGCTATTGAAAAATAGCTAAAGAGAATTGACCATTATTTAGGGAAATACTTACCTACACCTAGGTTAATTTGTTTTAATCTAAAAATACTTTTCAGGAGTGTGCCAAGGCTTCTGAGATGAAGAAAACGATCTAGGTCAAGATCTGCAGAGAGAAGACTATGTGATACACAAAATAGTAAGTGCCTAGTGGATCATGGCCAGGTGTCTGTTGTTCTATTAAAGCTTTGCATCATTTGATAAGAGCATATGCATGAAATCACACTGGTGCTAGTCAGTGGCACTGGTTGTTGTAAATTATGAATGTAATTGAATCAAAGTTTGTCAATTCCCATAAGGTGACCTTATAAATTTTGTATCAAAGACCTTTTTGTCATCATGCAAGAAGCCTATTTGAAATGTATTTTCACAAGTCCAAGGGGAACTCAGCATTGCTTGTATGAGTGAGACAGACATATATTTGCTTCTATAAGTATGAAGTTTCCTACAATGATGTATAGCACTATAAAATACTATAATTTTATATAATAGGAAGCAAAGACAACAAACTCTTGAAATTTTATTACTATTGTTTTAGGTTTTAAAAACTATCCCAAATAGACATGCAAGAATTAAATGAATATTTCTTGATGATTAAGGGATCTTATACAGGGCGCTCATTGCACTGCTAACCACAAGGCTAGAATTTCAATCCCACAGCTGCGCTCTGGGGAGAAAGGGCTCCTCCCACAAAGATTGACCATCTTACAAACCCTATCCTGGGTTGCTACGAATCAGAACCACCTCTATGGCAGTGGGTTTGGGTTTGGGTTAAATACTTTATATTGGAGTCCCTGAGTTGTGCAAATGGTCAAATTTCTAGGCTACCAATTGTAAGATTAGAGGTTCAAGTTCATTTAGAGACATCACAAGAAAGGCCACCACGCCAGCTACGTCTGAGTTCCGCCGCTGGAAACTGTGAAGTAACGTCTAGTCTGAGCAACTTGGGGTCACCGTGAGCGAGAATCCGAGCAGTCACTCTGAATGCACAGCGTTCAGCGGAGCTTCCAAACTAAGACAGCGTCGGAAGAAAACAAGCCTAGAACCCTCTATCTGAAAAGTAGCCAGTGAAAACTCTTTATAACACAGCAACGTATTGACCAATATAAATCACCAATATGTGCCCCCATGTTGGAAGGCATTGCATAATAATCACAATACACCTTAAAACATCTAATAATCTTGAAGGTGGCACAGCACCAGGCAATGTTGTTGTGCGAGTCAGTGCTGCTTCAGGACCAATAACAAGCACGACTTCGTATGACTCCTTGTCTTCTTTTCATGTCCCATTCTATTCAGAAGTCCCTGATGCGACCCCAAAAGTGAGTGGTAAAAGGTTCAGAGAACAACGGAGAAATAAAGGAAGATAATTCAGTCCCTTTTAGAGCAAGGACTGAAATCTCAAGACATCCCTTACACTCTATCCTGAGTTTGCTCCTTCCCATCCTACTCTATCCCATGCCCAGGAACGTGGAGCATGGCGAGACAGTGACACGACCTGCTTCTTGCCAACGAGTCAAGTGTTCTTTTACTCAGCAGATCTCACTTCATTTAGTGAAGGCTTTGATAGGCCAGAAGAGAGTAAATTGGGGTCAGTGAGTTTTAGATGGGATCATCAGTTATCCCACAGAAATTATATGCTTTAATTTGGGGGTATATCCATTTTTCTCTAAATTGATTAATAGGTTTTTATCAGTTTTTCAAAGATATTGATGACACGAAATTCTTGATACACTATGAATTTCAAACAAATGTAATTAAAATGAAGATTTTTTTAGAGGAAGTGCGGAGATCTAGTATATTTGTTTATTAATATTCTGGGTGGAGTTAGCTGTAAAACTGGTATGCTCGTGACTCATTTTAATTACAAATACCCTTCAGCAGAAAAAAAAAAAAGCAGTTCAGAAGGTTGTGCTTGGATTTTATCCTCTTGTTAATTTCTGAAGTCTCAAGCTAGTTTTGAGTAGTTATTCTTAGAAATTAAAAAAATGTTATGGCTAGAAAACATTCCTACTTATTTTTAGTAATTTTTATAGTATTTACATAAATGTTTAACTACTCGATGACTGAACATGTATTTTAGAGGTGTCATTTATTTTGCAAATATCCCGATATATATCCCTTGGATATAATTATTAATCTGCTCTTATTAATTACATGTATCAATTTTTTAATATTAATATATTTTGAGCTACCATTACAAATATAAAAAAGTCTGATCCAGGCATAATTATTTTTTCTCTTACATAGAAACTCTAGAAATTATTTAATCTGTCTCTTGCATTAAGCCCCCAGACCCAACAATGTGAAGATGTTGCTTCTTACCACCATTCATAATTATGAAGCTAGTTTTCCAGCAGTATATTTTATATTTGCTGAACTGCATTAGCAAAGATTCTTAGTTAGTCTGTGTCTATAGCAAGTGATGATGAATTTTATTTTTTCCTTAAATACTCATTGTAAACAAATCATATATACTGTGGGGATTTTCTTTGGGGGATGGAGGAAGAGAGATGATTCTGGTTTCTGGAAAACTCAAGGAGGCGTCTGTGGCAGCTCATGTCTTCCTTTGAGGTGAATGCATCCCCCGGCTAAGATATATCTGGAGCCTTCCTGGGATCACACATCTTTTTTCATTATTTAATATTTTTCTTCTCCTGGTGAATCTCTTTTCCAGAAGAAAAGGTTGAAATTCAATAAGATCAACTAGAAGGCCAAATGTTGCTTTGTGCTATGGTGTTCTTTCTCAGCCAAATGCTGGTCTTATTCTGCACAGCTGCAGAATTTCTCTGTACACTACGGTCCCTTTGGTGCCAAGGGGATAAACAGAAACAGATGAAAATCTAGCTGCTGCTGCCTGCGTGACCCCACGCCCTCTGACTCCTTCAGCAGGTTTCACTTTTCCTGAGAAGCCTCAGAGGATTTCTTTGCCTAACCACCTATCCCAAAGTTTAGGATTGACTTTTAAGATAGTCATTTAATATTTCTTGAACATAAACATTTGGCCTCAGTAACTGGAATTTAAGTTTATTAAACTTTTACATACTTAAATATGGTCCGCAGGGTATATTAAACTTGGCCACTTGGCTTCAGATCTGCTTGTTTTACCATCCAAAATATACAGCGTGACATGTATGAGAAGTAACTGGATAAAGTGCTTTTTTCCCAAGCCTCAGTATTCCATTTCTGGCAGAACACAGAGATAAAAATACACAGCATTCCTATGATTAAGCACATTAAATAAAGTTATGAGCTTGAATTTCAGCAATAATTAAACAGAAGTGGTAATGAGTAGGAACTTAGATCCTTAATAATATAAAGCATAA
>NW_022111372.1:3370501-3371740 GCF_000313985.2 Echinops telfairi
AAGTCTAGTAAGCACACTTACAACTTTTAAAAATAGATCTATATGATTGATTTGGTATAATTTTCATGAAATATATTGAAAAATAGAATCAAATCAACAATTTACAGAGTATGATAAATGTATTTTTTAATAGAAAGAAAGAGAGTGAATTTAACACACAGGCATATACACACACAAAGACATAGATATATATATATATTCAGACTATTTGTTTTGAGAAAGCAGTACAAATGAACACATACTTATTCATTTAGTGAAAATATCTTAAAATATATCCAGGTTAGCAGTTAAATGAGAAGAATAGGAATGATAGGAAAGGCTAGAAGACATTTTTATTTTGTGCTTTATATATATATCACTGAACTTTTTTTGACCTAAAAAGAGGTGTTACTTTTTGAAGTCAGTGGAGATCTACTGAGTAATTGTTTGAGTGTTTTCCTGGCAAGGACTGCTCTTTTAACGTTTGATAGTTGATTCAACAGGAATAAATAAAATAATAAGGGGTTCAAACTATATTCTAAAAGTATATGAGAGTTGATTTGGATAATAATTTGTTTTTTGACTTCCATTTAAAAACGAAAAGAACAATTAGAATTACCATTTTCTCATATACTTGGCTTGGTATAATTCCTGAAACCGTTATTCCACATCTTTGTAGCAGGGCTCTGGGTGGGACTCCACCTCTGGGGCAGTGATTTTGCATCGGGCTCCGCACTGCAAGGTCAGCAAGTCGAAACAACCGGCTGCTTCTCAGTAGAGAGGTGCAGTCTGGGAGCTCACAGAGGCAGGTCTGCCTTGTCCTGCTGGGTTGCTCTGAGCCAGCACGGATCCAGAAGCAGTGATTTTGGATTTTGGTTTGGATGGCAGTGAATTTGTTTGTTTGTTTGATGTGGTCATTACCTAGTCAGTTCACCTTCTGGGGATGTCATTGCAACAATTTGAATGCCCACCTTAGGCAATAATTTAGAAGTAACAGTATACTACTCTACCTAGTTACTGTAGTATTTGCCAACCTTCCTTTAGCTTAACCTCAGATACTTCAGAATTAACTTTGTTCCATTCATGGAAAGCTTTCAACCAAATCTAACTCCCACTTGCTGAATCCACTTCAGGACTGACCCACTGTCAGCTAGGTGATCCTGAATGAGGATAAATATTCATACCTAGCTTACATTTTTAATGTAATGTAAATATTCCAATAGGAGTAGATGGCACATTTTCATTTCTGTACAGTGATAT
>NW_022111372.1:3371840-3380614 GCF_000313985.2 Echinops telfairi
TATATAATCACATACTGTGCATTCCTAAGCAATTACTTTGAATTCTCCAGGCCTTAGATTTTCACATCTGTTAAAATCAAGTATATAAAAATGCAAACATCATAAATTTGTTTTGATGGGTAAACAAATTAATACGTGCTAAGATGCAGAACAACACCTGGTATGGAAAAGCAGTAAACGAATATTAAATATGTTGATTATTTAAAGGAAAGCATACATTATGTTGTTGTTATTGTTGTTGATAGGTACCTAATCAGTTATGACCCTTAGCGGCCCCATGGACAAAAGAGCGACTCATGGCCTGGTCCTGCACCATCCCCACCATTGGTCTTTTATTTGAGCCCATTGCTGTAGCCACTGTGTCAATCCATCTTTTTGAGGGTCTCCTTTTTTGATGAACTTCTACTTGTTCAAGCACAATGTCCTTTTCCAGGTACTGGCCTCTCCCGATAACATGCCCAAAGTCCATGAGATGAAGTCTCATGACCCTTGCTTCTAAGGAACATTGTGGGTGTACTTCTTCCATAAGAGGTATTCCTCATTAATGGCTAATTATAAGGAGTTATAATTTTCAGTAATAATGAGTATATATATATGCTTATACATTTACGTATGTATATTTTCCCTTGATTCTCTGATGGAAATATCAACTGTTACTTGTAAAAGACAGTTACTATTTCTCAGAAAGGCATTCTGATCTATAGTTGATCTTCGTGGTAGTTTAAGAGTTTGATTAAAAAATGTTGTATTCAATAATGTAATCAAACAATCAGAACCATAAGGAATGTGTAATACTATACCAAAAATTATAGTTATTTTGATACTTCCAAAAGTACAATTCTAGTATTAAACAGATGACACATTATTAACAGATGCAAAAAGCCAACAAACAGCAAAGCTGTGGACACAGCTCTATTGTTTTCTGAATGAGCCAGAATCAGCTGGATAACTGGTGTTTAAAACCTTCTATTAATTTCAAATATAATCCTTAAATTTAGTTGAATCCTTTTTTCACGATACAGATATGAAAAGTCACCAGAAAGGAGACTGTCAAGAGTAGAGTTACTTCCAACATGGATGAATGCCTTATCTCAGGAAAAAGAGTGGTTGCCTTAGTATCATTTCTATTTTAGAAACTAAGTCACAAACCAATAGAGATATAACTATTCAATATAACTATTCCCCTGAGTGCTACAAAGAAGTAATGTGCTCTGTGGAAGAAATAGCTGATGAATACCTGCTGAAAACTCCACCCCTGAAACCTGATGGAGCACAGATCTACTGTGGCAACCTGGGCTCACCATGAGTCAGGAACCGGTTACTGGAACCATCAAAGTGAAGTGCCATCTTTGTGCCAGGTTTTTATCTCCAATGACAAAGAAAGTGGCACAAAAAGAAAGAAAAAGGGTAGGAGAAAGGGGTGAGAGGAAGGAGGCAGAGAAAAGCCAATGAGATAAATGCGGAAATAAACAAAAGACGGTTTGAAAGTTTCCTGTTCAAAACACCTCTCTGGTCTACAAATTCGAGCACAGGGATTCCGCTGCTTGGGCTGTGGACCCACCCACTGCATTCTGACTCCCTGCAGGCCTGCAGAGCAGAGTCCCCCGTCCCAGGGCATTTCCAAGGCTGCCTTCTGTACAGAAAATGACTGCCATCTCTTCTCCCAGGAAAAGATGGCTTCGAACTACTGATCTTCTGGTTTGCAGATGAGGGTTTACTGCCACCAGGGCTACTAGCCTCTTACAATTGACTTTGAATGGATTAAATCAGATAATCAGATTGGAGTTTTGCTTAAATTAAAAAACAAAGACCCACTGACATTCAGTCAGTTCAGACTCGTAGCAACCCAATACAGGGTTTTCAAGGTTGTAAATATTATTCATTTGAGGCTCTAAATAATAGTAGTAATAGTAGCTATAGTTATTATCATTATTATTTTGAGGCTGCAAATCTCCATGAAAGCCTAAGACAGAAACTCATCTTTCTCTCAAGGAGCCCCTCACTTGTGAACCCTAGACCTCGCAGTTACAATTAGTTAGCAGTTGAAATCTTATGGGACACAACCACCGGGGCTCTAGTGAACAGAACTCACGGCCGTCCAATGGGCTCAGACTCCTAGTGACCCTCCAGTGCCCTGGGAACGAGGAACTGAGCAGAAGTTTGATTTGAAACCCAGGAAGGAGGGGGTGGGACAGTCCAGTGGAGAGGAGAGGCTGGGCTGGCAGAGGGAAGCAGGAGGGCACCGGATGCCTGAAGCTGACAAAGCTGAGTTTACAGAGATGAGTACTTTGCCAAGACAAAGAGCACCTTTTTTTTTTTTTTTAATACCTCTTGCCTTTTGGAAGAAGCTGTGCACAGAAATTTTAGTTCCCATTTGATAATTTCCACATGACTTGTTCAGTATAATTAGTTACATTTCTCACAATGTATAGACATTCTGTTTAGTTATGTCCTTTCCAATATTCTAGTTTCCCTGAATTTCAATATTCTATTTTACTTTTTCACCTTTGTGATTTAGAAAATGTTGACCACTCATTATCATATTGCTCGGTTATAAGTAGAACACTGTCCTTATGTGTAATATTCTCGATTTTAGGTGCTACTCTGCTGTTTTGGGAGAACTGAGGCCCGCGGACAGGCCTGGTAATCTAGGTTTAAAGAGTGATAGAAACACAGGGCATTTTGGGTTCTCCTTTGTTCCAATTTGTCTAGCTTTTTTTTGTTGGCTCCACCTTTTTTCCCCATTCTGAAGAAATGGTGTGGGTTCCCTGTCTCACCTCCTCTACCAACACAAGGATGGAGAATCTAACTCCCTATCTTCTCGGAGACCATTCCCTGCGGGACCCACGCCAGTCATGCCTTCCTGCTCCAGTCTGGTCTGGCTCATTCTATTCTGATAGCAAGCATTCCTCCCCCGGCTTTTCCTCGGGGTTTGACCATCGATTGCAGTGACCCTGCAGAACTCCCAGACAGTCCTCCTGATTAGGGGGTAGTTCATAACTTATTACAAATCAAGGCCAGAGAGCATTATAAGGAGACAGTCTTTGTGTGCGCAGCAGTGCGTCCACTCAGCCATGCTAGAAGACAGAACCCTCTCTGATCCTTGGCCTCTCAGCGAGTCCTTGGCCTCTGCTCCCTCAGACAGTATCACCAAGCTCCTTCCGCACTGATAAATGTCCCAATAGCCCCTGTTTTGCAAGGTGAACCCAAAGCACTCAGCATTACTTGTCTGTGGAACGGCGTTCAGCTGCGGGCTGGTTTCAGCTTGAGTTCTATGGGTGGTTTCAGCGCCTGCGCTGCCTCCTTCTTTCTCGGCTGCCTCTCCAAGCAGGGCTCTCAGATGAGCATGGCCCCTTCTTCTCCTGGTTGTGGGATGTTCTCTTCCTGCTTCAGAAGCGGCACACTTTATACCCAGCAAAACTGGCCATTCCCCAAGTTACAGTCGTCTCCACCTTATTCGCATACTTAGTATAACTGCTCATATTTGTATCCCACTGATTTCATGAAAGAAAATCCACTGTATATTTGATCATTTCACTGAAAGGCTTACAATCTATTCATCATATCATCAAAAGTGCATACATTGTATTTTGCATGAGATTTGTGATGTGAAGACCAGACATGTCCGGATTCTACTAGCCTTTTCGTCACCAGTATTGAATATTTTAGACTTCTGAGAGTTATAAATTTGAAATGTCATAAACTGTGTGGTTGGGAGAATGCTGTCTGTAGTAAGAGATACAGTCAGATGAAAGTGTGAAACTATTTGCTATCAGAATCTTCCTTCTAAGGGAAACCATTTGCCATTTCAAAAAATCATATTACTCTATTTGAGTTTCCACAATGACTGAATATCTTCTCTTTAGAATTTAACTACTGTTAGAGAATCTCAAATCAAGTTTGCAGTACCATGATTATTTTGTTCTAGCTTCTAAAAAGTTATGAAGACTTAAAACATTTTATCTGATCACCAAACATTTCATAAACCCAAAGCCAGAGCCATGAAAGGAATATGGGAAGACTACACTGCAGTTCACAGAGGAGTGCTGGAGGCCGCAAGGTTTGCCCAGTGCTCACCACAAGGTTCTGCACTTGGAACTTGCCAGTCAGAATTAACTGGATGGCAATGAGTTGATAATGCATTTGAGATAATGGAACTCAAACACAGGAATACATCAGATGAGAAACAAGCACCCGAATCCATGTTAAGGGAACAGATAATTCCAATAAGAAAATTATTTAAATGGATTATTCAATTATTCATTTTTTATACTTTTCTTTCTGGTCTGGAGTTATTCAAACATGTTTTCTACTTTCCAGATGTGATTTCTTCCTGTATTTAAATTTGTATTATTAATTCCTTTGACTTCTGATTGACACTTTGAAATTAATCTGTAAAGATCTATATTATATGTGCAACTCAAGATCATTGCTTTATTTAATGTTATGCATTTGATGCATGTGTGCACTGTTTAAGTAATTTCTATCACAAAAGAGTGATGTCGCACATACTAGGCAAGCTGGACTGGTCTAAGGTCAGGAAGAAGACCGGACATCCTACCAATAGACTTGAAATCATGTGTATCCAACAGAATAGAGTCAGGCAAAACACTGAAAGGAAGTGCCTACACTAGGGAGAGAAGGCTTGGTAATTAACCCAATTCCATACATTGATGATATCAAATGCTTAATTTGTAAGAGACGTTATTGGAGACAAACACAATCATTAGAGCCAGTATATACAGTGGGTGCATATTCCAAAATAAATGCACCATGAATTGTATTTTCAAGAGCTCTGGTAGCACAATGGCTCACCAAAAGGTCAGCAGTGGGCATTCACCAGTGACTCCGTGGGAGAGAAGGCCGAGACCTCTGCTTATGTAAAGATGAAGGCCAAGGACTATGAATGGCATAGTTCTATGTTCTCAGAGAGTAGAACTTGTATCCTGGTGTCAGATAGCACCTATGAATCGGAATTGACAGCACAAGCCACAGCAGCAGCAGCATGGACATTATTTTAGAAACAGTTTAGACGGGCTAATGGTTTCAAACTATTGACTTTCGTTTTTAACCGCTCAATTCGTAAGTGTCAGCATGACTCTTTACCCTTACAAAAATGTTTTACTTGTCACAATGAATGGGGCAATCTTGATGTGTTATTATTACTTCTTATCCATATTTTACTCAAATGCCCCTAGTTTCCCTCTAGTGCTCTTTTATTGTTCTAGGTTCTAACTCAGGAAAACACATTACATTTAATAATCATCGTCTCTGAGGCTATGTTTAAGCATGAGAGTTTCTCAGACTTTTGCTGTTACTTAAGATTTCAGAAATTTTGAAGCTAACTAGTCAGATCTTTCATAGGATATTCTTCAAATAGGAACTTTTCAATATTTTTGTCACATTCACCTTTGCGTAGGAACGCAGAGTAAATGTGCAATTATTATAATATACTATCAAGACTGAATACTGTCACTATCCTTTATGGCTATCTATTTAAGTCTTGATATCTGGTGTGCCAAAGCATTTGTTCTATTTAATTCTTGTTGAGTTATTCTTTGCCCTTCCTTCTGGTACTGCAGTTATTGGGAAAAGTCACCATGGACATCCAACACTTCAAGATGGCATATACTCATTAATGATTGGGGATTCTTTCTCACAAGGTTTTTGTCTAATCTCTCCCATTTATTTATTTATCTATCTATTTATTCCATCACTCATTCATATCAGTGTGGAACCATGGATGCTGGGTTTTTGAACCAGTGCTACTTTTTTGTTTTATTACTCCAAATCTGCTGCATTTGACCACAAAGATTTATTTCAATGGATTCTAATATCCCCTTGACATACCCCTGTCACTGTTTATTGTTTTCTCATTTTAATTTTGCACTTATTTACTTTTTTAGCCCTATCAGATCTTACATATTTTCTAATTAAGTCCTAGATTTAACAATTTCTCGAAGGAGCCCTATTTTCTTCTATTGGAAAATGGCCTTAGAATGCAACATCTGGGGAGTAGATATGCTCATTGCTTTTGATAAATTGCTATTTCTAGACCCTAGTGGCTCATAGCGAAAAGACACATATATTAAGAAGCTTACAATCACATATCTATAAATATATCTGTATATAATCATCAGTATCTATACTAATTTGAACATGTTTGTATGGATGTCACCAACTCGGTTTCATTATCATTTAATTCTATCTTCCACTTCCTTTTATGTATTCATAACATTCTACTTGAACAATGCAAAGACTTGTTCCCTCTGTCCATTTATTTAATTGTTCATGTACACATGTGTAGTGATTTTAGAATGGTTCATTTGTACCCTCATTTGAAACAATGCCATAAATTACAGTACAATATTGTGTTAACTTGCCTTTAGTCTTATAGATGGCATTGATTTCCAGTATTGCATATTCTTGAATTTACTCACCATCCTTTTCAGTGAGAATGTTTGTGTTTTACAAACAGATTCTTCTGTCACATTTACCTGTTATTTTTATATTCCTAAGCTTCATAAATTAAGTATAAAAATTATAAGCACTAACATTAAGCATTGTTTTATAAAATTCTATTGGTTTTAACAAATTATTACTGTTCTATATTTACCATTATCATATCAAATAGATTAGTTGGGTAAACAATCTCCTATCCTTCATATCGTAATTAAAGCTTGCTCAAGGAGCCTTGTTGTTGTAGTGAGTTACACATTGAGCAGTTAACCACAAAGTCAACAGTTACTGACTCAATAGATTTGCTTTTTCCAGAATGTTACATATTTGGAATCACACAGTCCATACATTTTTTTTTCTTTCCCTAGTGGCAAATATCTAATATATTTTTATCATTACTTAATAATTTATTATACAGATATACCGTAGTTTGCTTATCTATTTATCTATTGAAAAATATCTTCATCCACTAACTTCCACTACCCACCCCCCTAGCTTGGGGAACTTATGAGTAAAGTAACTATAAGCAACAGTGTGTAGGATTATTGTGGTCAAAGATTTTCAGAGAAGTTCAGTAAATACTTAGGAGCATGACTGCTGAATTGTACAGTAACACGGTTTTCTTTTGTAAGAAACTGCAGTCTTACTCCCCAAATAACGGTACCATTTTTCATTCCCACCAGTATTACTTCCTTGTTGTTTTAATTTTTAGATCCCTAGTGACAAACGGTGCTGGCTATCTGTTACCAAAATTCTGATCTTGGTTTGGCTAGTGAAAGAATCCCTCTGGTCAGACACAGAAGATGCTGTGGACTTGTATCAGACCTTCCTAGGAGGCAGCCGTGAGTGAAGGGTTCTGAGGTCAGAGAGATGGTAACCCACAGCACATGTAGCAGAAAGAAGAGGCTTTCTTTTCTGGTAAATAGGCGCAGTCTAGAAACTCAAAGGGGTAGTTTAACTCTGTCCTGTTGGATGCCTATGCTTTGGCATCTGCTCAACAGCAGAGAGTTTGCCCTTGGCATTCATTGTCATTGTCATTCGACTTTCAACCCCAAGATCAGCAGTTTGAAGCCACTAGTCTCTACACCTATAGGAGTGAACAGTCTCAGACACCCATGGGAGCTGTTTTACTCTGTCCTTAGGTTTGCTATGAAACACAGTTGACTCGATGGCAGTGAGTTTTGAGTATATTTTTGATAAAATCATTTATCAGAAATTTGCTTTGCAAATATTTTTTCTGAGACCTTAGTTTGTCTTTGTGTACTTCTGAGAGTTTCTTGCATAGAGTAGTGATTTTTCATTTAAATAAATGCAATTTGTCAATTTTAATTAAGATGAAAATCCACTACAGTGTGTAAGATGCTGTTAAAAGAATGCAATGACAAGCCAAGGTCTTAGGAAACTATATTTGTAGAACATATTTTTGATGAAGGATTATATTCAAAATATAGAAAGATCACTTACTACTCAATGATAAGTATATATTTTCAAGTGGAAAAATATCAATAAAAGCAGAAATCACGAAGCCAAATGACTTGCACACACAGGCCTGCTGCAAATGGCCCCTTTACACTGTTAGGGAACCAGTGTGCACTCTGAGTCTTAGGTTAAGCACACCATGGGGTTTTCAGTTGCTTCACCCGCATGGCACAACTGGCCAATGAATAAGGAAGACGGGAGAAGAATTCGAGAGTTTGAGTTATAGTGCTGATGAATAATGTTGAATCGACTACGGACTTCCAGAAGAACAAACACAACTGTCTTGAAAGAAGTACAGGCAGACTGCTTCCTCAAAGTGTTGAGGGCAAGACTTGATGTTATTTAGACATGTTGTCAGGGTGGATAATTTCCTGGAAAAGGACGGCCTGCTGGGTAAATGAGAGGGTCGATGCAGAAGAGGAAGCCCACCAAGAAAATGCAGTCACGTAGTCGCTGTCCAAGAGTCTAACTCATAACAAAGCTGTGAAGCTAGCAGAGTCGCTCACAGTGCTTTGTTTTGCTGTTCATTCTGCTCACAGCGGCACAATGAGTTGGATGTAACCAACCCAAAGGCACCTTACAACTTAAATTCATACAACTTAGATGGTCAAATACATTCTCAAATATTTCTTTCTAGGATTTTTTTTAATTTTATACTTTGGTTTATGATTACTTTGTGTTTATTTTTCTGAAAGATACAGGGGTGGGGTGGGGGTGGGTGGGATCATATCCTCATCAATGAGGGTGGCGCATGTTGGAGACCCAATGCCCATCTCTAGACAACTGGACATACCTTATATTACACTGCCCGGCATCTCCCTTCATCTATCCCTCTG
>NW_022111372.1:3381518-3579026 GCF_000313985.2 Echinops telfairi
CCTAGGTCCATTTCCCCCTTAATCTTAAATATATTTACATATGTACATGTCTGTATTTAGGCTTGTATGTATGCCCTTTGCCTCCTACTTTTTTCAAATTTCAAACCCAATTCTACATCATAATTTATTAGGGAAAAACAGAATTTGGCATATTAATTTTATCCTAAAGACTTAGTACACTCAATTTTTATTGTTGTTGTGGATTCTTTGGGGTTTTCTACATTAACAGTACCATAATCTGCACATATAGACAGGTTTTTTATTATTTTCCCAGGTGTACTTTGATTATTTCTTCTCTGATTTTACTAATTAGGTCCTGTATAATAATTGTTAACAGTGATGAAATGAGATATCCTTTGATTTTTTCAATTTTATGAGAAAATATTGTGAATTCTCACCATTAGGTATGATGCCAGTTATGGGTTTTTAATTTTGTTTTTATGTTCTTTAGTAATTGTCAAAGTCCCCCTCTGCCTAGTTAACTGAAAGTTTTAGTCCTGAGTGCTCTTGGGTATTGTCAAATGCTGTTTCTCTGTTTCAAGATAAGACTATGATTTTCCTTCTTCAGTCTGTTGATGTGCTGGACTACATTGATTAATTATTGAATGTTGTATCAAACTTATACATATGAAAGAATACCACTACATTTTGCTATATAATTATTTTTATACATTGTCGGTTTGAGGTTGATGTCTAATTGAAGATTTTTGTGTCTGTAATCATGAGAGAGATTGATGTATAGTTTTATGTTTCTTGTAATAGTTTTATCTATTTTTGTTATTAGGGAAATGTTGACCTCATTTGCTTAGTTAGTGAATATTCAGCCTGCTTTATGTTTTTTTTAATAGAGACTGTAAAGAATAGGTATAATTTCTCCCTTAAAATTTTGAGACAAGCCATTTAATGAAACTATACAGATCTGGAAATTTTGGAGGAAGATTATTACTGTTTGATTTCTTCATAGACATGGTGATATTCCTATTGTCTATTATACCTTGTATATATTTATATGGTGTAGTGGTTACATGCTGAGCTGCTAACCATGACATCAGCAGTTCAAAACCACCTGCTGCTCCAAGGGAGAAAGGTGAGGCATTTTACCCCTAGAAAGAGTCAGTCTTGGAAACCCACAGGAGGAGTTCTGCCCTGCCCGATAGGGTCATCATGGGTCACAATTGACTTGATGGTAGTGAATTTGACTTTGGTTTATGCTTAGATTAGAGGAGACCTGGTGGCATAGAGATATGTATTTGCCTGTGAACTGCAAGATTGGCCGTTTGAAACCACCAGCCACACTGCAGGGGGGGAAAAAAAACGGATTAGTCTTTCTACTCCTGTAAAGATTTACAACGTCAGAAAACCATAAGGGCAGTTCTTTTCTGTCCTATAGGCTTGTTATGAGTAGGAATTGACTCAATGGCAGTGAATTTGGTTTTGACTTCTGGTGTTTAGATTATTATTTGTCATTTAGTCTATAAAATATAAAAGTACCTTACCAAGATTTTCCTAAATAATAGATTGAAGAATCTCAAAAATGCAGTGAAATAGGCAATGTTTAAAAAAATCTTAGAGTATGAATATGAAATAATTGGTGGAAATTTGATTAGATTAATAAAACAGATTATCATCTTTCTAAAAAGAAGAATATGCTCAGCATACATCAAATTGAAAGAACTGAAGAAGGAATTAAAACCCTGAATTACAGGGTGGAAAGTTTCTGTGGGCAAAATAGTGAGCAATGCAGGAAGCATCAACACATGCCAAAATATGATGAAAAGAACGTGCAGACTCACTGTACCCCAAATCAGCCATTTCAAATGATAGCACACTACGAATGCCAAAGAATGAACAGTTCTTAAGGAAGAAGTCCAGGCCCCAATGAAGGCTTAGCAAAACGCAAGGCAACAGAAAATGACAAAATGCCAATAGAATGTTTTGACAAGCTGATAAAAACAATGGAGCCACTCACTTGTTTAGGCCCAAAACAAGCTAACTGACCAACTGCCTGGAAGAGGACTGTACCCATTCCGAAGAAAGTTGACCCAGCAGAACGTGACATTGTCGAATAATATCAGTAGTATTACAAGAAAGTAAGTTTGCTGAAGAATATCTAACAATATCTAACAATTTTGAGAAATTCAAGCTAAACTCAGAAGGGGATTTGGAATGAAGACTATCATTGTTGAAGACAGATGAATATTGATATGTCTGGTATCAACATACCAGAAATTGTTGAATGTTTTATTGACTCTGCAGAGGTACTGTGGATCTTAACAAACTAAGGTTAGCATTAAGAAGAAGGGCAATTTCAGACCACTTAATTGTGCTCATGCAGAACGTGTCCGTGTATCAAAAGGCAGTCATTGAAACAGTAAAAGGCTTCTGTCTTTTCACCGTACTTACTCCATCTGTTTGCTGAGCACATGCTATGAGAAGCTGGGATATTTGAAAAGAATGAGGACTCAGAATTGGGAAAAGGCTTATTCACACTTTGTACTATGCAGACAACCCACCAAAGTCCGGAGAATTTGACACTCTTGCTGATAAAGATTAAAGGCTGGCGGCAGTCTTCAGGATGGAATACAGCTCGGTGTAATTAAAGGAGAAGAGATTATGATGGCCAAGAATGTCATCTTGCTTTGCGCCCCAGCGATGCTCGTGGAAGCAGCAGTCAAAAAGTCAGATGACATATTGCATTAGGCAAATGGACTGCAGCCGACGTCTTCAGAGTTCTGAAAAGCAGAGATGCCACTTTGAGCATGAACATCCACCTAACCCAAGCCATGATATTTTCAATTTCTTCATACGTGTTTGAATTGGACATTAAATAATGAAGATCACTGAACTGATGTATTTCAATAGTGGTGCTGGCAAAAAACGATTAAAAGTAGCATGCTTCACCTGAAGAACCAACACATGTCTTTGAAGAATTACTGTCAGAATGATCCTTGGAATTGGCTTAGGAGACTTCTCCTTGTATACCTTGGCTATTGGATCAGGAGAGACTAGTCCCTGGAGAAAGACATCGTGCTCCATAAATTAGAGATGCAATGTCAAAAAGGAAAACCTCTAATGAGATGGATTGAACATTGGCTGCAACAGTGAGTTTAAGCATAAGAATATTTGTGAGGACGATGCTGGATCTGCAAGGGCTTTGCATCAGGTCATTATGGGTTGGAACGACTCAGTGACACCTAACAACAACAACGCTTTTACCACAATTCAACAACAGAAACTAAACCCTTACATAAAATGATCCTAGCTTCTACCCCTATTGTTCTCATTGTTCTCCTTGTCTGTGTTTGGTAAAGTAGAGGGCAGCGGACAAGAAGACTGCCCCCAAGGCAGTGTGTTGACAGGTGCTGGCGACAATGGGCTCAAGCGTTAGAAACCTGTGAGGCTGGCCTGGGACCAGGCAGTGTTTCATTCTGGGTGGCATCAGGTCACTATGGGTTGGCACAGACTAGATGGTATCTCACAAAAACAGCAACAACAACCCAATGTTACTATGCCCTTCTCTGTTTCTTTTGCTCTTCCATTTGTAAATTAATAATGGATTTGTTTGGTCCACCTATTCAATATTTGGCTCCTACAATAGATTTTCCTTATCAACACTTTCCCTCTGCTTTTATCAGATGTATGTGATTGTTGCGGAAATCATATTTTTCTTAACCAACTTACCTCTAGTGTCTTTTTCACTTTAGATAATTCAGAACACTTTTTAATGTTTACTATTCCAAATGTTATTTCCACTCTGTCTTCTAGTTAGAAACGCATAGCAATTCAGGAAAGGTATTGGGCCAAGTGTTACCTTGTTCTTTATGCCTGGGTCCCAGTTGTTTTGTGGTTTATTCAATGGGCTGCTGCTGCTAACCAAAAAGTCAGTCATTCACCCCCCACCCCAGCCCCAGCTTCTAAGCAGAATGATGATGTGTCTTTCTGCTCCCATGAAGGTTGATAGCCTCGGAAACCTGCAGGGGCAGTTCGAGCCTGCCCTCTAGAGTTGGCAAGAGTCAGAAATCACACCTGGGTATTGAGTTAGCTTCTGTGGGTTTTTTGTTTGTTTGTTTGTTTGTTTCGATGTTGAATCGGAAGGATCTCTACAGAACTTTAAGCACTCGGTCTAGGTCTATAATGCCAACTTTCTATCTTTGTAGAATTGAAGAGGTTTGGCTTAAGATAATTGGATAAAATCTTGGGGTGCCTTGTAGAGTCCTTGTTATTATTAGATATTACTTCACAGGCTATCTTAATGGTAACATGAACATATAATAATAATTCCAAATAGAATTTCAATGAAACATTTAAATCCCTGTTGTCTTCAAATTCTCCCCGTAATATAAAATATCAGTCCTCTTAAACCAAAAACCAAAGAAACAAAACCCCATAAAATTGTTCTAAATTGCCAGATCCAAATGGAGAGCAGCAAACGGTTCATATTTACCATCCAGAAGAGGGTTACAATATGCTCTGCAGTGACAAATCCCAACCTGGAACAGATTTCAGCCAGGCAGCCAGCAGAACGTGCAGGGTGAACTGCACAGGCCATGGTGGGTGCAGAGCTCAGAGCCGGAAAGCACACAGCTGCTGTAGCCTGATTTGAGTTAAAATAGTGTGAGTGTTTAGTCTGGCGCACGGCTTCAGGGGAGATTGGCAGCTGGGTCAAACAAAGTCCTTCCATTGGCTCTCTTCCCAGGCAGCTTCTGCTAGTATTTAGGTACTAGTGCACTGTAGGGCCCTTCTCTCAGGCGAAATCTAACATCTGACCGCGCCCTCTTTACTTTAAAAAAAAAAAAAAGGAAAGAAAGAAAGACCAGCTTCTTTTCCTTCTTTCGTTAAAATACATTCTCCAGGAGATCCTCTCCCCCACTAATTGTGTATCAGCAATGTATTTTATCTTGGGAGCGGACGCACTGGGCTCTCAACGTGGTGTGGAAAGCAGCCTGTTACAGTGCTGGATTCATAAAAGGGCCTTTATGGTTTGTGAAAGAATATCTGGGTGCTTAAGCAGGAAACTTTTTGATCTGCAGACGAGCCAGAAGACATCTAGGTAAGACTGGGTATCAAATCTACTTTTGGGGGGGAAAGTTGGGCAGTGAGAATACTTAATGGAAACCGGTGAGAGTTTGCAGGGGGCATAATCACTTTCATAGAAGTTTTAAAGGTACTGACTATTGATTGCTTATTTGGGGTTTGTTTATTTAAATCTTAAGGAAATACTGTGATCTGCATTTTTTAGGATCTTACTTTCTCCTACCGAACTGATTACAGCGGATATAGAGTTTTATTATATAGCAAAAAAAAAAAAATTGCTAACTGCCACCAAAAGAAAGTGTATTTAGAAGAGAACTTGACAAGTTTTAAAGAGTAATTGTACAATCATTGGAGGACAAAGAACTCTGCATTAGACTAACAAGGGTTTAATTACCAAAAAAAGTTTAATGTTGCTTTGGAAGGAATATTAAGTAAGTTGTCTTTGTCTCTTACTTTTTAATTTTAGTCGCTGATTTAGCCTGTTGGGTCACATTTTTTGTTAGCGCTGAAGGCTGCCATGAATCCGTAATGAGGCCCCTTTGCACATGATTTTGGCACTTGGCCAAAATCAACTTCCCAGCGGCAAGCTTTCTCTAAAGAACCTGAAGCAATTTTTTTTTTTTTTTGCTTTAAATTTTATTAGAAATCGCATCTGAAAACTGACACAACCAGTTGTGTAGGCATGTCAAAATGACTTTATACAGTGAGTATGAAACAAGTATGTTTTTTTCTTTCACCCTATATCGTGGCTGCCTTTATCAGTAAGGATTTCTTCTTTAGTTTCCACCTAAAATAGATTAGAACAAGAACAACCTGAAAGAAGATTTCTCCAAGTTTTTCTTTTCCCCAGCGTCCCAGAGTAGGGGTGGCCATCTCTGTGAGCAGTACACACTGCACAAGGGTCTTTCAAAGCACTTCAGGATACCAAACAGACGCAGGCCTAACCCTGTAGATCTCTGCAAGTAATACTCAGTGAGCAGTAAGTAATTCAAATTTCCAGAATTCTGTTGTGCGTACAATTAAGCTTAACATTTTAATATTTTTTTTGAATGCTGAAATATAGGGTCATTCGTGATTGCTTATGTAATTCATTAGCACCTTGATAGTTTAACAAATGCTTAAGATAAATGCTTAGTAAGCATAGCTAAATAACTTTGAGCAATTGTATTTGATTGTCATTTGGCAATAAAAAAGACGAAATCCATGAAAAATCTTATGAAACTTGAAGGAGTATTCAAATTTGGGTAGTTATTCATTTTGCTATTACTCTAAGTAGATTTTTCCCTATAAGCAAATGTATGCTTTCTTATACTTCAGTATTTTAAGAGTTTAGGTTGTAAGTTGTCATGAAATACTGTAGTAATCAGATATTTACAACTTTAAATTTTAATAGCCAGTTATAGAAATATCTTTAAATATTTAAAATAGGTAGACTTCAGAGGAGAGAAAGCGAAAAAAATCTGAGATTTTGATTGCATTAATTTTAGGAAAGCTTTGAGACTCTCTTGAAAACCTGATTATTCTCTTTTAAAAGAAACCTGATTAGAGCTGAGTAGGCATTCATATCATGTATTTATCACTACATTTATTTTCTCTTTGTTATAATACAGTAGGGAGCATTTTATCTCAAGTCATAGAAAAAAAAGGTGGAAATCAGCTTTAAGTAAATTTAGGATTAGGAAAATTTATCTTGATTACCTTTGGTTCAATTTATTTATGCATATTGTGTTGCTTTGTTGTATACTGTATCATGATCCTGAATAAACTTTGCTATTAGTAGAAGTTAGAAATAGAATGTTTAAAATTTTGTCAGTTAATATTAAAATAGATAAACATTATAAATTGGCAAATGGAAATACATATCTGTTATTTTTACAATGATACTTGTATACGTGCTTTATTCCTATGGGCATCCAGAATTGTATTCTCATTATTGTTATTTTAAAAAAGGAGAGTTAATATATGTGATAGATTTTGAAATTTGAATAAAAATGGAAATAGTCTTTCATTTATGATCATCAAACAGGTGCAAGCAAAAGATATCCAACCTTGTTCATCGGAAGATTCTCGCTTAAACATTTTTTTGAATTCTATTTTAAATTAAAATTTACCTCTCTTATATACTATTATCATCTTGTTTTGATTCTTGAGATAATTTTCAAACCATTATTTTACTTGATTTTTGAAATTAGGAGACTATCTAAAATTCAATAAGAAATGTTTCCACTTAAAATTGTAGGCCTTTGGTTAATTCCAGGCCTTAACCAAGTAAATGCCATCAAATGGAGAACTTTCACATACATACCTTTTTAAGTTTATCATTATAGGAAAAATGTAATTGTGTTCACAAATGTTTTTTCAGTTGAGTTAGAAGTAGGTACGCATCCTGACAAATACAAAATTATCTATTTTCCAGTAAAAGTAATATGTTTTATTATTATTATTTTGCCGTGGAAGTGAATTATAATTATTTCCAGAGTGAAAGCTTTTTGACAAAATCTTTACCTAAAATTCCCTAGGCCCATAAATTTAAAAAAAATAACTATAGTTTCCTTGATTATTTGACACTTGAAAAACAATATTTAGAAAAAGAATTACTTTTAAAAAGTATGCGTCAGTATGCCCTTTGTATTATTCTGTTAGTGAAAACAACTTGAATAATTCCCTTCGTTCATCATTTTGCCCATGCTTTTTGGAAAATTTGAAACTTATTCCACTTTGAATGTGGAAAGTAATTTTTTACTGAATAAGAAAAAAATTAAATTCATTTGCAATTGTCTGTTTAAAGTATGACTTTTAATCATTTTAAATATAACTGTTTTTATAGCGGTGATGTTTGGTTCAATGGCTCACCCCCTTCAGTTAAAAGAGATATTAAATCATCATGACTTAATTCTGTATTGTAAAGAGGGCTTTCACATGACAATGTTATGGTCACAATTTTTAAAATGTGAGAAATGTTTAGAGCAGGGCTTCTTCGATGAGCACTTTCCTCGTGTAAATGAAGTGCTTTGTTCTCAAGGGTCTAAATTCCAGCACGGAGATAAATGTCTTGCTACATTAGATAGAACATAATTATTGAATTTTGGCACAACTTCAGTGGCCTCTGCCATCACAGATTAGTATATGTGGGATGATCTTGGCCTGTGGTAATGGAATTAGATAAGAGTCTCACGAAGGCACCAAGCTTTGTTGTCTGGAAAAAGTATGTGCTAAAATAAAAGGAGGTGGTTTTTATGTAAACTAAGATGATCGCATTTTGCCATTTAAGTAATACAAATAAAGTTTGAAAAAATTAAAGAAATTAATTAAAATATGTAACATAAGCCTTTTCCATGGAATTAGGTTGCATTATTTTAGGAGGGAGCAGCCAACATATCATTCCAAACAGTCGACTTGTTAGATGATAAAATATATTTTTAATGTCTGTGAATTTAAATGCAATTAATGTTGAATAAAGAGAATAATTATTGTTGATTTAAATCCTATTCATGTACTCTATTGGCAGGATTGCACTTGTTGCTTTTTTAAACAAGCTTAACACTGGTTTAAGTTTTTAAATTGTTGTCAAGTAAATACTTCTGTTTGGTAGTGTCTTTGAACCTGATAGAGTGCGTATGATAAGCAACTTGACCTTATTATATATTTAAACAATGGTGATTTATGTCTAGCTGTATCTTCTTGCCTCAAAGGCGACACAGAAATGCCTGCTTTTTTGACTCCCACATTTTTTCTGAAAAAGCTCGGCACTTTTTGAGTTCTCTCTTGGTTATGAGTTCAGGTGTGGTGTCCACTGCTTATTGTCCAACTTACTGAGACATCTGTTTTATGCACACTGTGTTTTTTATGTAAGAAACTCTAGTAGCAGGCTCTAAGTTTATTCTTACAACATATAATTTCTAATAAATTCTATTTTTGAATTTGTTAGATGTTATCAATGTATAAATTAGCTTAATCGGTATACCAAATATAATAATTCAGATAATATAAAGAGTATTATAGCTGCACATATTAGCGTTATTTATGTTTGGGGGGCAATCTAAACACACAATTATTATTGGTATTACAGATTTACTAATTTCTAGAAATTCTAGACTGTTAGAATTTGCTTAAGGATCACTTCCATATGACTTTATAATTGTATCTACTATGCTATTATTGAAATGTTATGTAATAGCTATCTTTAAGGAAAATAATATCAGACCAAATGGTGCTTACTTTCCATTTCTACTTCTACCAAGAAGTCAATAAGTATCAGGAGTGTGTATGTCTCAAAAGATTCACTCAAATAAGTTGTTTTGGTTTTAATCCTGTGAATATGTAGATTTCCACACTTTACTATTAGTCGAGATTTTGGAAGGAGTGGTTATCTTACTTAAATTTTAATATAAATAAGTGGCAATGTGGACTTTCTGTGGATTTTGGTTTAAAATCCAGAACAGAAGATACGATTGAAATTAATGGCATGGTGTATTTTAATTTCTGTGGATTACAACTTGCTCTTTCTATGTAAGCAGCACAGTTTGGAAAGATGACTGGGGCTCTGAGAACAGACGTGCTTTACTCTTCAAGTACTGTTGGTCAAGCAGTGGCAAGGGATGGGATGGTCCAGTCTGTCTGACATTAGTGTCTTGGCCTGAGCAATCATTTTCCACACCCACATGTCTGATTCTTGCTTCAGAGCCCCTTCTCATTGATCCCAGATGTTTGAAAAACGAGAGGAAATTGCGCTAGTTCACATTCATTCGTGTACAGTAATCTGCTGTGGGTTCTGTGATGTAGTTTCTCTAGATAAAGAAAAGTTTCCTATGTGTAACGAGTTTTTAAAAATCACAATTTGAGAGGGTCAGCTCCATCAGTTGGGTGCATCTGCATTGTGGTAGTCAACCCCACCTTAGTAAAGAGTGGTCCTTTTTCATGCATCTCTGAGTCTGCGCACTGTTCTGAACAATGGCACAGTTGTGCACATGCACAACATTATCTTGCTATAAACATTACAACCAACACGTCCTCTTGTGATGATCTAACACATTATGTTTAGTGTACAAAATACCATATATGGATACATATTATGTGCCTATTGTATTTAAATTTAAAGAGTGATAGAAGAATTTGCTCTAAAACAAAAGTTAAGAAATTGACTTTATAATTCTATTTTAGATATCTTCAATTTACTTTTCAATCATCTTAAATTTCACGTTTTATTTCATAAACAGCATCATGAACTGTTCATGAATTTTCTGCAGCTGTAGGAATTTTTAAAGATGTATGTTTGTGTGCATATACAGCCATCATAAACACATTTATTTTTAGTTGATGCTCAACTCAAAATCCCATGTGTGTCAGAATAAAACAATTGTCTAGAGGGCCTTCAAAATTGTATATGACCTTTGGAAGTGTGTTATCAAGGCTGTCTGCCAAGGGGGTTCAAACCACTGACCTTTTTTTAGCTGGTTGTCCAGTGTTTACCTAATTGCATCTTCTAGGGATCCCTTATGTGCTTATATACCAACACACTCACAGACATACACGTGCATCCCTTGAATGCGCTATGGGCTTCTAACCTGATCTGTTTCTTTCTTCATCATTGCTGGACTGACGCATAATGGGTAGAGGGATGTTTGGTTAGTAGGCAATTCTAAATGCATTGGCATAGGATGCTCAACGTGCTCTTCCAAAAGGCTGCTGAACAGAAACCAACAAAGCCATAGCAACAAATAATGGTTGGTAATGTTGGCAAGTAAAACAGAGTAATAATAAATTCAGAGCAGTTATAGAATAAGGTTTTTCTATCAACATATTTCTGTGCCAACAAATTTAATTTGTAAACTGATACTTGTTGCTGGAAGGCAGTAATTTACTTTGGTAATCGGTAGTTAATATGCCCGATTCAAGACAAGGGGCTGCCTTTTTGAATAAGGAGGTCTTACATAAGATGTAAGCTAAAGCAACCTCCTGTCAGGAGTTTGTCTTAATTTTCAGTATTCAAAGCATTACATGCAAGCGACATATCATTCGTAAATGTTCAACTTTCAGAATCAGTCATGTCACCTTCTATCATCTATTTTCACGCCTCTTGGATAAATGAATAACCTAAGAGTAACCAAATATCTTACATTTTTTTAAAAGCTCAAGGTCTCCTCAATATAAAACTAGCAGTAGCTAAATCACATAAAAGTCTGGAATAATAGGGAGATGAGATGACATATAAAGCACAGGTGTGCACTAGCACTTGTGTGGTCAGCTACACTAACTGAGGGTCACCCTTCTCATTTGAGAACAGTACCGTTTAAAGTAGTTTCCAGATGTGCAAATGCACAGCTGCTTTCTTCTAAACAAAAATTTGGGGAAATGAGCTAATTTGCAATGGGTTTTAAAAATCACTACCTTTTAGCAGTTTTAAAATCTGATTGCCAGTCTCTTTAGAAGGTTTACCAGATAAAAGAAATGAATGCTAATTAGTACTTGGAATAATTTCCATTTAGGTGCTACTAGAGGCACTTAGGTATTGGAAAGTAATATTAGACCGGAATGTATAGTAGTATCGTGAAAATTATTATGTGTGTAAGTCTATCCTAGATTTCTATGATCTTTGTGCCATATATTCCTCCTGGTAGCATGCACAATAACTCAACTATAATATTAAAGAATATATTGCAAGCATGATTGTGTTTATAAGCTCTGTCTCTCTCTCTCTGTACGTGTGTGTTTAGAAGTAAGATGTATTTATGTTTCTTGGCTAATGATAAGCAGCACTGGCAGTCCAGAGGATTAAGTGCTGGGTTTCTAACTGAAAAGTTGACAGTTGGAATTTCCCAGCCACTCTGCAGAAGAAAGATCTGTTGGTGGGTTTCCATAAAGGTTTACAGCCTTTGGAGCCACTATGAGTTGTGATCAACCAAACAGGAGGAGCTTTGATGTTGTTATTGTTTTGTTAGTCATAGAGAAATATCAGGAGTAAAATGTATGAACCTTCATCTACAGAAGAGTTGAGTGCTTCTTTTGTGTGTTGGATTAAAAGCAATGACCATGAACCCATATTGTTAGAAGATAGATTTTTAAAAAAATCTATTCATGTTGCTTTTAGCAACTTATGAGCACAATACAGAGAAGATAAAGCTATGAATATTATCTCATTAAGTAAAGCAAAATTGTGACCAAGTTTCCATGGGCATGAAAAGTACTTAGTTTTTTAGTCATTTTATTTTTAAAACAAGATGAGCAAGTGGAAAGGGATGAAAATGGAAGTTGGTTACTTGCATTAGAGCAAGATACAAATCTGTGTGCAAACCAAAATTTAACACAATCAATCCACTAATGTTTTAATTACACCTAGACTGTTCCTTAAAGAATTCTAAAAATTTGACCTTGGAGGTAATTAGCAAACTGCCTCAATTATGGAATCCATTTTCCCCCCTATCTACAACACCTTTTCAAGTGATTGACGCCTACCCTTGGAATATTGCATGTGTCCAGTAATTGATGTAATAGTTCATATTCTGTGCAATGTTCTTCATATATCTCACTTGTCTTAGTCTTTTAAATAGACAACAAAGATAGAGAGAATAATTTCCATTTTACAGGTGGAAGACTTAGAGTGCTTAATATGTTTTTCAGAGTTTTAGAACCAATACGTATTGAAGGAAAAATCTGGACCTGTATCATTCAATGATCTTGGACCAGGAGAGTAAGAATAAGATTAGAGTAAAATTCTAATTTGAATTATTTTTACTTTTTAAAATTTTATTAATTTATTTACAGTTTAAAAACCAGGAGCCTAGACATACTAATGCAAACCATAACTAGAGAATAGTGGAAGAAATAAATGTTTTATACAGTGGGCTCCTGAAGAATTTTATATCTTATTTTAGATTCTGTGATTGGCAGGGACCAGCAAAAAACAATGTCTTCTCTAAACTAAAAATGCAATATCTGTGGGCAATTCTGTTATCATAATTTTTCATGTGAAGCTGTTTTGCTCAATAGTGACTTAAAACAGGAGCTCTGGTGTTGCTGTAGGATATGTGTTGATCTTACCGCAAAGTTAACAGTTCAAGCCCACCAACTACTCCATAGGAGTAAGGTTCAGTCTCAGAAAACCTCAGTAGGTTTGCTATAGAACCAACCTCATGAGAGTGTTTTCGTGTTTTAGGGAATGTGGTAGGGACTGGGCATTGGAGGCCGTGAGTGAGTATAGTAAGAGTTGTGGAAAAGCACAAAAGGGAATAAACAATGTCTTTCAGTCAGGAAATTGCACTAGCTTCTTGTACGTTTTTACCACAGAGGAGGTGCAAAAGTTGAAGAAGCACAGTCTCTCTTCACGCTGGCCACCCACACCTCAAGAGCTAGAGAGTATTACGGTGTGCCATGGGGCAAACAGTCCTGAAGAGTCCCAGCTCCTCCAGAAGAGCCGTTTCCCTCTGACAGCCGTGCTTCCTTACGGGAAACAGAAAACTTCTCTACATTATGTGCTTGAGTAGAAAGAAATATGGGCTATTCTAAAGACAAAATCTTTGGAGCAGTTTTTACAAATCTTACCTGCAAAACCTAAAAGAAATGAGGATGTGAACATGCAGTAGATTTTTTCGATGAAAATTAAAGTTTATGCCATGGAAGATATTATCTAAAATTATTGAAAAATGCTAAAAATGTTGTTTCAAAAGTATTTTTCATGCACTTGGACATTAGACTTCTCGATTTAAAGCTATGGTTATCGAACCAACTCTCTTATCATATGTAAGGAAAAATGCTCATTTGAAAGTGAGAAACAATGGCCTTTCAGTTCGGACAATAGCACGAGAGACTGGGAAAGCCAGTAATTACGTTCATATCTCTTTCCGTTCCATTTCCTTTTCTTTCCTTAGATTATATTTATATTTGAAAGTTATATTTATCCAAGTGGAAGATATTTTGTATATTTAATTCTATTTTATTAATTGATCAACTGTTGTTAGCTACTATCATGTAAACCTTGACTCAGAGAGACCTCATATGGGAAAATAATAGAAGGGAAATTTAACTCAATCAGTGAAAATGAAAAGACTAATGAAAAGTGTATACAATTGGATATAAAATTGTCCATCACCAACTATTTTTTAAAATTAATACTGTTAAAATATTTAAAAATTCTAGTTTTTAATTTCAGTCTTTATTTATACTCCAGGGTCCTATAATCCTGAAATGAGACCTGTTAAAATGTCTACTTAACATTTTTTCTGAAAAATTACAGATGTTTTGGAACTTTTCTCTTTAGGGGTGTTGAAATTAATTCTCATGTGAGATATTCAATATGCATAAATCTTAAGACCACAGCTCATTTTCAGTAAGATTTCATGTATGTATTATATGTATGTATACATTCAATCATCTCACGGCACGGGTCAGGGTATAAAAATCTTCAGCACTCAAAGAGATTATCGTATTCTCAGCTGTCATTTTTCAAGCTGGGTTATATTTACTGGGTTTTGATTTTCATAGCAATAGAGTGATATGGTGCACAAGCTTTTCAAAATTCTGCTTTATGTGATTCAACTTTTCTACATATCTTAATCTGTGTCACTTATATAAGTAGTTCATTGCTTTTCACTGCTGTGGCGTGTATCCTTGTGGAAATATATTTGTTTTTCTGAGTTGATGTTACAGAAAGTATCATCACAGTATCTTCAAATTTAGTTACCATTGATTTGACTCTTCCTTTGTTACACAATGCAGTTAGAACTATGAGTCAGCTCAAAAATTCGAGTTTTCACATAAAATAACAAATTTTGAAGGTAGTCAAAATTTCCTGGTTAGTCAAACTTTTCTTTTTTTATTTAATTTCATTTTTTTGGTTAGTCAAACTATTCTGATTATTATTTTTGAAAACAGTGTTCAATTTCTTATATTTTTTATCCTTCAGAAGTGCTTATCCCATATATTTTAGTCTAAAAACCTTTCATGTGTGTGTGTTTTCCTTTTCTGAATAGAACTTAAAAACTATACCATTGGCTAGATTAATGATATTGTTATCAGAATTACCAATTGTCCATTGGAAGTCATTTAATTTATTCTCAACAAGGTGATATTGCTGCCTCACAAGTAGAATGATATCCATGTTTTTATATGGATATATATATGGATTTTTACCTCACACTTAAACTAAGAACAATTCGTTCTTACAATGGAGTAATGTTCAACGCTTGCCCTCATGAGGTTATCACTGGAGATACTGGTGCTATATTAAAATGTGGCGAAGAAATTAGATGTCACCTGCCTATCAGAAATACTAGCATAGTGACCTTAAAGGTTTGTCTTAAAACAAGCAGTCACCTAAGTGAGATGCCAGCTAAGTCTTCACGGAAGGAGCACACTATCCCATGTGATGCAAGGATTCTAAATAATAAAATTCAAGATCATAGGAGGGATTAATTTAGAGCTTAAATTCTAAGCACTGCGAGTGCAGAAGGGTATGCATGGCAGTGAAAGCCCATTTGCTAAGTCGCCACACCGATTAAGCTTCCACTGAGTCCCCTAGGATCACTTACTAGGGATGTGAATGGTCTTGCCCTCAGATCATGTGCATTGGAAACTAGATTACTGCAGCTAAAGTTAGGTTATAATTTTAACATATTTCCATTGCTTTCCCTCTCAATGCACTTTTACTTTCTTCTAGTTTTTATTACCTTCTGTGTTCTCTTTGAGGTATTCTTGTGTTCTGTTTTGTTGGTTTTTGTATGAGTTTCCTTATATGAAATGCAGGATAGGGAAATCTATAGTTACTAGAGTCACAGTCCCTTAGGATTATGGCAGAGGAGGTTGGAGATGTAATAATAATGGGTACAAAAATAAAGAAAATATTCTAAAATTCATGGTGGTTATGATTGCAAAGTTCCTTTTAATATATTTAAACCCTTGGATTGTATGGTACCAAAATTATATGTCAGTAAGAGTTGAAAAAAATCAAGTTAAGACATTGTTTTTGACGTGGGATGTTTTGGAATCAATTTTAGCATATTTGAGTTTACAATTGCACATATGATTTCTTGACTTCTGATTTCATGACATTGAAATTGACAATAGTAAGTGTGCATATTTGTTTCAATGTAATGGAAACAATTTTAGAAAGATTTATGTTCCTATTGTCTATAATATTTTTTAATAATGAACCAGTTTATATTTCTCTATATTTAAACAAACATATTTAAGCTGATTTACTCACTAGGTTAAACACCAGTAGTATTATTACAGATTAAAAAAGTATTTATTGTGGGACAATTGTAAAGTAAGATTCAACCAAATTATTTTGAAGTTCATAACCAATTTACCTACTGAGTTTATTTACAAATGTCAATAGAGCCATCCTCCGAGCGCTAATGAATATATTTATTACAATGACTGTATTGACAAACAGTCTGGAGTTGTCATCTGGATATTGTTCACAGTTTCTAAAAAGCAACTGCTCTAAATAAAATAAATAAAAATAAAGCAGCATGTTGAGGTATCATCTGCAAAGCTCTTTCACACGATGCATGCATTAACTTTGGAAGGCAGAAAGTATAGCATTCTCCTCATCCCACATAGTGCTATCATTCGTTTGTTAGATGTTGGAAAGAATGAACTTTAGAGTTTCCATTGCAATTGTTTTCCACTTTAAAGCTGTTGTCATTTTTAACAGCGACATACACTATAAAATCCTCTTCCAATCTGAAAATTGATCAAGAAGTGATGATATTCAAATTTTGTTTCGTGGTTTCCTTGGGATTGAGTTTTAAAGATTGTGTAGGTTGTAAAAAGAGTAGAGCCACTGTCTAGTAGTTTTTCCTTTTCTATAACCAGTTCAAGTTTGGCCTAGGTCCATGATGTTTCACCCTTCTTGTTATTTTGACAGCTATACAATGCCCAATAATGATTTCATTTCTGACACCAGCTGGCAAAGCGCTTCTATTTCCGATCAATTCATAGATGACCTGTTCACAATTCAAAGACGTAATGGACACTGCAACATTCCTCGGCGGTGTTTCTGGTTAATTAGAGTCATTTGTACCTAAGGGGAAGAGAGGATCAGCTTTTCTGCAGTGTTTACCCCATTATCATCATTATTAAACATCTATGAAATACTATTTTTATGTGCGCAGAATTTGAAAGCCTCAGAATAAATAAAGTGGACACTAAAAACAAATAATAGTTTTTCATCCTGCTATGCTATTTATATTTGGCCTTGTTGAAGTCAGGTTGACTTCAAAGCATGATCCTCATGGCCTCTGGAGGTCGGCCTGCATCATTCGGCCTTACCTGACCTGAGACCATGTTCATCGCGTCTCCCTGTGGAGAAAGTCAGAGGCACAGCTTGGATTTTGGAACCACCGAATGATTCCCGTATTAAGACAAAGTTGATTTTTAAAAAGCGGATGTTTATTTACATCGAACTCATCAAACGTAGGTAGAGATCAGGCAGGAAACCACTGTGGCATTAGTTCAGGATGTTTTTAAAGCAGTATCCTTGACTATGCATGTCACCTTTGTATTCATTTCCTCATGGATACTTGGAACTTTTCACTAGAAGTATTTTTCTTTCTCTTCCATGTATACATTCCTGTACTTCATTCCTGTACTTCTTACCATAATCATTTCGTTTTTCAAAGGCACTGAAATCATCGATCCCTATTACTCTTTCCTTCTAAATCTGGTTGTGTGTTTTCAGGTAGATATACAGCAATTGGGGTATATATATTCTCTGCTTGGAAATATCTTTTATGATTTAGAAAATTTAACTCACATGTCTTAGATCTCTGTTCTTTTAGTTTTGGGGGGTGGAAATAATACATGTGATTTTTAAATTAATAGTAAATTTGTTTGGAAACTTGTTTGGAAATTTGCTTCCAGAATTTGTTTGGAAATTTGTTTGAATATAAATAAAACCTTTCAGGGTTTCTGGGGGCCATAAAGTTTTCCAGGATCGACAGTCTCGTCTTTCTCCTGTGAGCAGCTTGTTTGGACTGACCTTTTGATTAGCAACGCTACCTGACAGCCCCAAACTCTCAACGTACATCAGTAGGTGATCTTTCTCCCCTCAGGTTTACTATTGATATCTTTTATAAAGAGAAAATCAAAACTGCCCCCATGGGTCTTAACGACAGGGACACTTTAGAGTTGCGTTTCCTGTGGGGGCCAATGGCTAACCATTCTGTTAGCAGCTGCCCAACATGTGATCACTGCCATGGCATTCTCGCTAGTTAAAGCAGCTTATCATCTAGGAACGATAGAATTCTACTGCATGGAACAGACCTCTTAGGGTGCCCTGGTTTTGTAGTGGTTTACATACCACTGCGTGAAGGTCAGAAGTTTGAAACCCTTAGCTGCTCTGAAGTAGAAAGGGGAGACTGTACTCATAAAGAATTAAGTGTTCTATCCTCTCCTATAGGGTTGCTGTACATCAGCATTGACTCGACGTGGGGTGTTTTGTTGTTGCTGAGAGTGGCACATACATCTTGACATAATAGTTACAAATAAAGCTTAGGGGTAAGTTTTCTTTAAGAAATGGAGAATGCACTTGATTATTGGCTTTTTTCTTCTTGTATTGCTTCTAAGAAATCCTAGTTTAAAGTTAACAAAATGGAAATTCTGACCAAAAAACTCACAGTGACCTAAACATCTCACTTACGACATTGAACCTATGCTGAATCACAGCAACCATATCGGACAGGGTAAACCTGCACCTATTAGTTTGGGAGACTGTACCTGTTAACGGGAGTAGAAAGCCCCATCTTTGTCTCACTGAATGGTTTCGAACTGCCCTCAGCCCAAGGCCTAACCCGTGCTATCATACTCAAAGCAGTAACAAGCAGTTGGCTTTCAAGTCCTGTTCAGGCTGCTGCCGATAAGAAAATGGCCTTTCTTGTCTGTAGCTCCCGGAGTTCTTTGCTGTTCCTTGGGTTACCTTCTCATGTGAATTCCCAGGTCTTCTGGCAGGTTTTTATATCAGAAGTTATTAGATCTAGAACACATTCTACTCTGGTATGATTTTATCATCTTGAAACGTTTCCCCCCTTTCCAAACAAGATCATCTTTACAATTACAGGGGTTAGGATTTATACATAGTTGGCAAGAAAATAGTTTAATCCAGAATGTAACCTGTAAATATTTTCAAACCCAACTAAGAAGCAAATCGCCATATGTGGAAAATTGCTTTCTTGCCTCATAGAACTACTTATTTCTTATATCATTGTAGATTCTGATGCCAATGCTCATCAATCAATATTGTTTTATATTTAATTTATTTTATGGACTGCTTGTATCAAGGTTTAATACCTTATTTTTCAAAAGATAATTATGTATGGGTGCATATTTGTGTGTGACTTCTTCGGGCATCTTTTTGAATTTACAGATGATCACTTAAAGATCTCCTCTTCCCTTTCATTATAAATTAATATATTTACATATATACATGACTATAGCTATGCCTCTATGTATAGCTTTGCCTCCTCCTTATTTTCTCAATTTCCTTCCATCTTCCTCCTGTCCCACTCTCATGCTCACCCTCCATTCAGCTCTCAGTTATTCCTCTCAGAGACATTGCACTTGATCAAGCTCCCCTTTGATGTAATGATAACTTTGGAATCCTTCAATTCATAGTGCCAGGGTTCTCACATTCACATTCACTTCTACTGTATTTTCTATGTGACAGCTTATTGCCAGGAAATATTTACTGAAAAACAAGCAAACAAAAAACCTCCTTTCCTTATTCTACAAAACAGAATTATAACAGAATTTACTAAATAGAATTGTTAAGAAAACTAAAACCAATAATTTCCCCTAAAGATGTCTACAAACTAATCCGGATGTCAGAATGAGCAGGGAAAAAATGAATAATACTCAGGTGATAATCAATTGATCTTCATCGTCTGTACGATGTTGTCTTATAACAAGGAGCATCACTGTGTTCCACGGTTTGCCATCATGAAGGTCAAAACAGAAGCAGAATAGCAAGTTGGGACTGTGGCTTGCCCACCTCTCTCGCCAGTTCTCCTTCCATCTCAATAGCTCCATCTCTGTCTTTGTGTGTCCATGCCTAATCAGCATCATTAAGGGCAAATGTGTGCTTTATAAAGATTACTGTCACGAAAACCTTATGGGGAAATGCAACCTTTTCAATGCGTACTTTGATTAAGCAGGAACTGAGCGTCCAAGGGCTCACTTCATTTCTTACAGTTCACATTTAAATAATTAAAAATGCAAGTTATATGGCTATTCACAACTTTCGATGTGGTAGATATCTGCATTCATGAGTCTCCAGTTTCTTTCTGGAATAGATTGTCTCTTGCCCTTGCTTTTCTCTTTTGAAGGAACTGATTAGTTTGATTACGGTTGAAACATTGAGTGGTGTTCACAATAGTTTCGCCTTTTGACACTAAGCCTCTTGTTTTGTAAATAAAGAGCAAAGAATACCAGATGAAACCTGGTATATTTATTTTTAAGTTTGGGCATAAAATAAATATTTAACTTAATTAATGTTTTATGTGTACAGGCTTAAATATTTACATTGGTGATAACTCAATTTCATTCAGCTGTTTAGACATGGAATAGAGTTTCATAGTCAAGTTAAACAAATTTTCCTTAAGATTTGTCAGGGTTTATATATCTTCTATTAAAATCCTCTTATGTATTTTAAGTTTTAAGGCTTAATCTTATTTATTATTTTATGAAATTTCCACTATGGGAAATGTTATGGGTGTTAATTTAATACATTAAAAAAAAAAACTCCATTGAGTTCATTGTAAGATGAAGGTAGACAGTTTTCAGGTGGCTATTCATTAGTGATAAGCCCAGGAAAGGTTATATGCTTATCTAAGTCTAAGATGGCTTTCCAGTGTTGCATTACAGATACCAAAGGCATCAATATTTCTGTTTTATAAAATTTTTATCAAATGATTAGTCATGCTGGTGTATGTGTGTATATATGTATTATGTATGTATGTATGTATGTATGTATGTATGTATATACACACAGTGTGTTCAAGTTTTAACCAGAGGCATCAGTCAAGAACAAATTAACTAGGAGAAGAAGTCTAAAAAATAGCAATTGAAAAATAGTACAGGCTTTCAGAAAGGAAATTACTTGCTGGTACTCTGATCAATTAAGCTAAGTGAAAAAGGTTTCAAAGCTAGAAGGTAGAAATACAACTGAAGATGCTCAGAATTGTTGAGTGCAGGCAAACAAACATTTTATCACAGAGGCGTGCATGCTGTCCGGATGATGCTTGATTAAAACAGAGAGGGAAAAAAAGAGGAAAATTATCACTCAGTTGCTCTAGAAATTCCTGAGACTATCTATGTACTATCCATTCAACTTAATAACAAATTCAACTCCTCTGTCATTACTAATAGTCACTTTTTTTTTTCTCTTAGCACCCCTCCACTCACATCTCACCAGTAAATTAAATTGGCATCCACATTGGGTTAAGATTACATTAGCTAAATATTGCAACTAGAATAGTGGAGTGATTTTCTAACTGCTTTCTAAGTTTATTCTGTCAACTCTTATACGTATTATTTTTTGTTGTATTCTTTATTCAAAAATGTAGGCTAGATCACATCTCTACTTTCTCAAGAGTCTTTTTTTTTAATGACTCAGGTGCTTGAAGAACCAAATTCCAGCTCCACAGAAAGGCTTTAATGGCCTGCCATAAACTTCGCTCCTCCTGTGTTTCTGTTCTTATTTATTCCATTTATTTCATGGTTAGAACTGGAGGATGCCACTCATATTATGTAAGTGCAGTGAAATGAACTCAATTGATATGGCTCACCTACACATAATCTTGGAATTACTCCCACCAGATCACTGGGGGAGAGAATGAAGATAAAGGTGTAGATTACTTTAACGGGGTGATTGGCCAGTTTTGTAATTCTGCTGAGTATAAGGAGAACCATTTCAGAAGCAGGAAGAGGAATCTCATGATCATCAAGAGAGAAGAGCCACCAGCAGAGTAGGTGTGAATTCTCTACCTGAAGTGACAAGAGCAGCAGAGGCACTGAGGCCACGCCCATGAAACAGCAGGGGAGTCACATAAGAGGAACAAGACAGAGGTGTGGACTTACCAGCCTATAAAATGAATAAAGCTGAGTGTTTGGGGGCATGACCTGGAGTGCAGAAGGGAAGCTCTGTGAACTTGTGTCATTATTAAAGGAACTTTATAACATTTTCCCAAGCCGTTCAGAGGCCAGGGAATGAGCGACTGAAAGGCTGGGGACCAGAGAGAGATGTGTCTACTTGCATGGCTGTGAAGAAGGGTTACTGAGGGTGAAAGAAGTGTGTATTTAATGTTTTCTGACTCTGTCTGTGGCAACTTGGAAATTTTCCTAAAAATAACAACAACAAAATAGTAATAATCACGAGCCTTGTCTGTGAGTTCTGTGTGGCACTGAGATGGGTTATTGGACCTTGAAGAGAAGTAGAGTCCTATGGGAGGCTGGTTAGTGTCAGAGGATGGTAAAGGAAGTTGGGCAGCTGAGATGGTCTGACACCTGGTCTTTGGCTGATGTGGGGTTGGCGTCTTCTTTACCACAAATGACCCCCAAACTATTTCTCACCAACACACCACAATAACCCCTTTCCACCTGCATCTGTGATGATTCCATGATCGAATCTCATTTCGACTTTTCTTAGTCTAGGATTTGACCCACTTCTCACTTTTACTAGCTTTGTCAGTTTCGATAAGTAGTTTGCTAACTTTGTTATTATTTGGGGTATTTGTTTGCTGGCTCGTTTGCTTTATTTTTATTTATTTATTTTTGTCACAGTATAAAACCTTGGGGATCAGATATGTTTCAGAACCCAGGATAGCTTGAATCTCAGAAAAATAATATAGTGGCTTCCCATGTATCCAGCACGGTTTAAATCAACAAGCCATTATCAAATACATTACTGTATATTCTTTGCAATATATGGATATTGATACTAAAAGGAGTAAATAAAGAGTAGACGTTCGCTTTGCCCCAGAATTGGCCAAAAGCTTGAAACTCTAATTATTTTTTTAATGTTATTTGAATTCACAATTGTAAAGTCCAGAAGGAAGTGCAAAATGCCAGTACCCCCCTCAACGTCTTTAGACATGTTTAAAGACCGGAGGAAGTTCCTGGAAAATAACAAACACTTTTGTAAATATTCCATCCAGATAATCGAATTTATTTTATTATCCTTGTAAGATCATGACCGATATTACTCTTTGCCTCTTTGAATTATCAGTTTTTTGCATGTGTGTGTCCCTCTGCCCCAACGGTAAAATATTGACTGACAAATACATAGTATATATGAGTGGATATATTCCATTATTTCTATACTTAGAGCATGTATTTTCATCTCTTTACTCTATATTTTAGTAAATCTGATTTACTTGACTTTTTTAAAACTTTCCTTGAAGGAAGTAATAAGATTTTGTTTGTATAAAAACTTTATTAACAACCTGCAATATGCTGATAATATACCCTTCATGCTGAAAGTTAGAGGATTTTCATCACTTACTAATGAAGATCAAAGACTGCAGATTTAAGCATGGCTTATACTTAACATAAAGTAAAACAGTTTCACAGAAGAACCAATATATAACATGCTAAAGGGAGAAAATTCTGAAATTCTCAAAGTTTCACTTTTCTTGTGGCACAATCATTGCCCATGAAAGGACCAGTCGAGAAATTAAATGATTTATTGAATTGGACAAATCGGTTGCAAAAATGCTTTTCATATATTAAAAGTTAAAGATATCACTTGAATAAGGTATGCCTGATCCAACCCATGGCATTTCAATCACCTCCTAAGTATTTGAGAGCTAGATAATACATAAGAACACCCAAGAATAGAGGTTGCCTCTAAATCATAGTGTTGGTGAAGAATATACAGTACACTGTGGTCTTCCAGAAGAAAAAGCAGATATGTTTAGAAGTACTTCCAGAATGCTGCCTAGAAGTGAGAATAAGGAAATGGGTTTTGTTTGTTTGTTTGTTTGAAACGTTGTTTTATATATTTTGGGGATGTTGTAAGGAGGGCTCAATAGCTGAAGAAGGACAAGGTTCCCCATAAAATTGAGGGTCAATATAAAACAGGAAACTTTTGAAGGAGACTAACGCAGTACCGCAACCAGACTCGCTATGGTGGCACCATCAGGTGAGCATTGGACTATTGCCACTTGAGATGCAAACCCACCAGCTACTCAGCAGGATGGTTGAGATTTCTGGGAGAAGGTTGGAGCTTTCTGCTCCTGTGAAGCTTTACAGCCTGGGTAACCTTATATCGAGTTGCTATGAATTGGAAGCAATGTGAAGGCAGTTGGTCATAACAGTAACGTTTCAGAAAGAACGCTGATGGTGGAGCAGATTACTAGATGGGCTACTAACTGCCAACCAGAAGGTCAAACTCACACATTCTCTGTGCTAGGCTGGGTCGTGTGGAGAATCAAATTGAGTGACACTAAACTATGTATAAGAAAGAGCTTTATATCAAGAAGTAGTTACATATCAATAAGGCATCCAAGTCCAGTCCTCCTCAAGTTCTTAAGTCTAAAGCTGGTCCATAAGTGCCTCTTCAGAATCATGTAACCACCTACCCAAGATCACAGGCTGGTGGCTGCAGTCATATGAGTCTAAAGCCTGTGGAAACATGGCAGGCCACTGCCAGCTCTCAGCAGCGGGTGGCCCACCTGGGCTACCCCTCAAGATAGGGAGAGTTCCAGGAGGCCGGACGGTGGAGGAGCAGAAAGAGAAGTTCCCAGTATCTTTCACTCTGAGACCAAAAAGGCTTCCAACACCAAGGAAATGTCATCAGACTGTGACCTGACAGGTTTGACCTCACCCCCAGCCATGAGTGTCTAATTGACATAATCCCTAGCTACTTGTGCAGTTTCACCCTGGCCTGTAGGGTTGTTGTGAGTCCAAGTCACTCAATGGCTGTGAGTTTGGGATGATTTTTGCAGCCCCAGTATGCTCAAGCTTAGGAATGATTGTGAAGAATTGCAGGGCCAGACGAGGCAGCCTTCAATTCTGTTGTACCTCAGACTGACATATGTGAGAAGCAATTCTACAGTTGTAATAATCAAGAAAAATGACTTCTCACATTTTGTCCTGTACAGACATTATATTTTTCTGAACTTGTGAAATAGAAGCAAAGAACCCTTTCTTGAAACAGGATCTCTGCCACTGGTTGCAAATGTAGGTGTTTAGGTTTGACTTGGGTAATTTCTAATATCTATGATAGAGACTTCTTTTATTTTAGATAATTAAATATAATTTGAATAAACTGTTACAGGGATTTAAGCTCATTTTAGATCAACTCTACTAGGGAAAGTGCTTAAGTGTTAATGAATTTTATTTGTTTTTAATTGAGAGTCTAAAGTATGACATTTCATTTTCATTTGTATATGTTAACTTAAATTCTGATGATGGCGGTTTATTTTGTTTTTTTAATCAGTTTCCTTCACTAGTCTTTATAATATTCAAATTTGATTTTATAATTTGATATACATATTCTTCATGCATATACCTCCAAAAGTTTTTGAAATTTTTATGGGGGTATAAGAATAGTATCCAAGAGATTACTAGATGCAGAGTGTGATAACACTAAAGATAAATGTATATCTTTCATGGAAGGTCATTTAATGTATAGTTTAATTTACAAATGTTTGGTTCTTTGAGTTTAGCATTAAGTAGACAAAAGGGATTTATTAAAAAGAGGGAAAGATTAATGATAAGTTATACTTTTTAGATTTAGGAAGAAGTTTAATATGAAAATGAACATAGGGTGTAACTAAAATTAGAAAATGATCAAATAGGGCCAGTAACTGTGTTCTCTTTGATCTCATATTTATATCTTCCAAAAATCTTTATTTGCCTCTTAATCTCAGAGACTCAATTAATACTGAAGTGATTTAAAACAATACAACCACACCCACTGTCCTTGCAGGAACTCTTACCACACGGTGACTATATAGAACAGAGCAGAATTTCCACTTGCAATTTCAAAGCCTACAAAAAGCTCAACAAAAAGCGTTTTCTCTTTTGTGTCTCGACTTTAAATCTGTTCCTGAGGTTATGTGGAGTGCTGACTCAGAGCAATTGCGGTGTGTAGACCACGTCAACAATAGTTCTGAGATCTCGTGTTCCCTCAGATTTACAGCTTTTAAATTATACCAGTGTATCACTTGATCCCCCTCATTTTAAATATGAGAAGAATTGAGACCTGCAAATTATGGATAAGCCAAAAAGGTAAGAAATATTTGAAAAAAATAGGAGGCAGTAAGGGACTTCACGGGAAGCTGCACATGGACCCGGGGTGGCTAATGGTTATGCAGTAAGCAGTCAGGGGTAAGGTCCGTTGACACAGCCCACCCGTCACTCTGCAGCCTGGGAAAGATGGAAAGTTTGGAATTCCATATAGGGCAGTTGTGCTCTCTCCCAAATGGTTACCATGAGTTGGAATTGAGTAGACGGCAGGGGATTTTCCTTTTGATAGAGGAGGCTAGGCAATATATAAAGAGATTACACGTTGGAGACTATAAAACCAAGCCACAGCTTGAGAAGGGTGGAAATGCCAACAATACATAAATAAATAAATGAAAGGGCACATAGGTGGAAGGTTTGAGGGCAATTTAGAGTGTCAAATGTGTGAGACTTGATAGCAATCGTCACAAGCATTTTTAAGATATAACTTTTTCTTCAGATGATGCAGTAAACACTGCAGAACACACTTTAATACATAGAAATCAAAGGATAAATCATGTTAAATGATTGAGATGTGTGGTTGATTCCAACTTTCTTTATAAAAAACTAAAAATGAAGTTTTATGAGTTTCTGAGCACAAGTAGAGAACTTGTTCCATCTTAGCATATTACTGTGATTTTGTCATTTCGAATAAGGATTTTGAACTGTGACCCGCTTTGGGTTTCAGAACATTTGGGTATCACTATTGTACCTAATTAACTAGCTGTCAGTTGATGATGACGCGTAGCGACCCTGGAGGGCAGAGTGGGACTTCTGCGGGTTTCTGAGGCTGTAAATCTTTATGGGGGCAGGCAGTCTTGTCTTCATCTTGAAGAGTGATGGATGGGTTGCAAGAGCTCACCTGGCCATTAGCTGTCAAATGCATAACCAATCATGCCGTCAGAGCTCCTTATTTACTGTAGAGTAACTTAGTTCTGGCCCCTTTTAAAACGCATTGAAATTGCCAGCTATTCCATTTCTAATAAAGGTGTGCTGGTACTTGATGGGAATTCCAAGTTCATGTAATAAGTACAGTTCATATATATCTTTGGATCAAATTACACTATGTGAAGTTTCACTGGACCCAAATATTTAGTAAATGAAACAAAAACTAAATGAAACCAATGTGAAATTCCTCTGCATCAGGCTATGTTAGCACTGGTTAAAATATTATGATTTTTTTATGGGCAAACAGAGGGAAGAGTGATATATGGCATATGTTCTGTATCTGAAAAGCTAGAGATGATAGGGTGAAACTAGTGCTGTTTATGGCATCTGCTGGTCAATATATATCCAGAAACAAGTCGCACATGTAAGGCACCCAAATGTCTGTCGGCCAATGTAACAAAGAGAATATAGCATTGCATCGCTAAAGAGAGCTCTGGGTATATACCATGCATTTTGCCTCTTAAGTAAATAGTTGATTTCAGCTTATATATTTTTCTAATGCTAACTCCAGAGTCAACTTCTATCAACTTTGGAACATATATAGATATATATTGAAAATACAAATAAATTTATTTCATTTATATACCAGGAATTAGTAATTCTATGTTGCAGTCACAATGGTTTGCTTATTTATTTGTAAATTTTAGCTAAGTGAGGAGACAAATTTATCATTATGTCATTATCTGTTTTACAATACTTATCTCCAGACATTATTATAACTGCTAAACACCAATGTAACATAAGATAATCAATCTTTGAAGTTAATAAAAAATAATATCCAGAATGAAACACATTTTACAAATTAAATATATGAAATAATCAACTGCATTTTATTTAGAATTATTTTCATTTTTATGATTGATTAAAAAATGACAATAATGTACTTAAAATATTCAGATAATGAAAATAAGAATTTATGTGCTTCTTACACTGCCACCACGTCATTTCTTTACTTTGCTACCACTGCCCAAAATCTCACACCTGTCTGCTGTTGGCTCCTTCCTGGAGCTTCTGGGACACTCTATTTTCGCTTCCCATATGGCTAACATACCCAGCAGAATGACAAAACTAAGACATCCCTAAGTTAGCATCCTCTACACATTATTTGCATGATCCTGCTCAATTATTTGGTGTGAGTACAAAGATAAGAAAAAAGAGCCATATCCAGTCATTTCACTTCAACAAAGAGATCTCAGTGACACTATGCCACTGCAGACCAATTTGGCAAAGGGAAGTTCACAAGAGTAATGCTTTAAGCTAAAATGCTTGCACACCAATTTCACCTTTGGTAAAGCATTGCTTGCTTTGAGAAGGTAAGCTTTTCAACATTGTCTCTTCAATTAGTGACAGTTTTCCTGATTCATGTATATGCTCCTTTTTATGTTCCAAACCAACAAGTCCCAGGAAATATACCTTTTAAAACTGACCACAGCTTTATATGTGTTGTTATTGTTGCTAGTTGTCATTGAATTGGAGTCAACTCCTTGCAATCCCACACGTACAAAGCAAACCAACTTCATGAGAATCTTCAAGCCTGTGACGCTCGGGGAGTTTGAATCATGAACTTTTGGTTAATTGAGGGCACTTATGCACCTCTCAAGGACCCTGAGCCACATACACTCAGGAAAATATTTATCCTATTTTATTTATAATCTTAAACTGGACTTCGTATTGAAGAGTTTACTGATTGCATATAGTTCATTGTTGATTGCTTCACCTATGCATAATGTTAAGCTGCTGTTAAAAATGTGTTTTAGCAAGAGTTATAGATGAGATATGTACAGGGAAATGGTATACTACCATTATTTTTTTTCTTTACAGTTAATTCTGCCAATTTCCTCAGCTCTGGAGGGATGAGGAATTTAAGGAGATAGCCTGAAATGCTCATTCAGATTTTCAGCGCCTTGCCCCAAACTACAGATTAGTTTCTAGGTTTCCGTTAATATTCTGTGGAAAAGGCTGGGTTTGGTAGGGAGTGAATATAAAATTCATTGACTTTGATTTGACTCCAACCCATGATGGTTTCCTTTGTTACATAGGATAACTCCTCCTTAATGTTGTATCTACTGTAATCATTATGGAAGCACATCACCAACTCTTTCCACAGTATAGATGGCTGGTTTCAAACTGCCAGTCATTAAGGTTGCAGACAAGCATACACTTTTTGAGCCATGTACTTTTTGGAAATGTACACAGGAGAAACTATGAGAATGTTGTATTTTATTAAAAAATTAAACAAAACAAAATTTCACTGAACTTCTCCCTTGATTGATCATCACCAGAGTAAAGGCAATTTATATCTAACCCCTGGTTTATGTATATGGAATCTTTATTTATGAATGCTTATAGAAAAATCAGAACTTTGGAGCAAGAATAATCGTCTTCCCTGTTTGGCCAAACTCATGAGATAATCTTTCTCTCAATGGAGAAGAGAATTAGAGAAAGTTGGTTATTATTTATTCAAACATCCTATTTTCACTTAGCATTTAAGATGCTTTAAATCAGTTTGTTGAAAATTTCACCCATCATATTTGTATAGATATTGTTTCAGATACATTTTCAGATACTGTTTTTCATACATGAAAAATTCTTCTTTTCTTTTCCACCTGAAATATATCTGCTGGCCCTCCAACTTTTTGACATTTCCTTTGATAAATCTTCCTTTACTCTCCCAGGCAGTTGATTGTTCTTTTTTCAGAAAATACCTATCTCTATCACAATGATTTTCATACTGACTTACAAATGCTCATTTGCGTACATGTTTGCTCACAAACTAATCTGTCAGCTCCTTAGAGCTGAGATGTTAAGTGGCATATTCAAGCCATCTATTAGCAGTTCAGACTAGAACTAGAACTCAGATCACAATGTCAAGATAAAATAATTATTTTTAAAATGATTTTTTGATCATTTGATTTTCAGATCATCGTAGACCTAAAGAAAAGTTGCATACATACAGAGTTCACATAAACTCTTTACCCGGTTCCTCTGACATTTATTACTTACATAGGCATAGTACAATTATATAAACTGGAAAGTAAAGAATATCAAATACAAGACCCCACATTGCAGTGTATTATTGGGTCTCTGTCTGCTTAGTTTTCTACAGTTTCTTAGTCTTTTCCTTTTAAATGGCCTTGACACATTTCATGAATATTTATTAGTTGTCTTGTGGACTATTTTTCTCAAATGTTTTTTTAATACTTTCTTGTTATTATATTAAAATAATATGGAAATAACACATATATATTGAAGTAGTATATTTTGAGCAAGAATAAGTGTCTGCCTTTCTTAGTATAACATATTAGAACACAAGATGTCAATATATCTTTTTACTGATAAGTTTAACCTTCATCATTTGATTCAGATGATGTCCACTATATTTTGGGAATGCGAGTTACCATATATCTCTTTGTAATTAATATACTTTTGTCTAGGGAGTGATGCACCATAGTTTGTCAGTTTGTTGTGCTCTCTTGGCTTGAATTTGACTGTAATGCTATGTGTTGGTGATAGACATGAGGCTAGAGATTGCATGCTAGAATTTTGTAGGACCAACGATATGTTTATAGCAAATATCCTTTTTAAACAACACAAACAGTGAATCTGTACATGGACATCTTGAGGCAGAATACAGAGAAATTAAATTGACTACCTCTGTGGGAAGATATAATGGAGAAATTCAATATTGAGTCTATCCCACCTGAATTTGAAAAATATCTGTACAATAGATTGGAATACATTGATTAATGATAGATGACCTGATGAGATGTAGGATGACATAAAAAACATCATTCATGAAGAAAGCAAATGTCATTAAAGATGAGAAAAAAGTAAAAGATCCAAGTGGATTTCAGATGAGACTATGAAACTTGCCCTTAAACAGATTACCTAAGGCAAATAGAAGAAATGATGTGGAGTCAAAGAGCTGAAGAGATCATTTCAAAGGGAAGTTCAGCTTAATAAGACAAAGTGAATTGAAACCCTAGAGGTAGAAAACCAAAAGTGAAAACATGTTCAGCCTGTCTTCAATGAAAGCATTCAAGGAAACATTCAAGTGTTGAGTTGCAATAGTGAAAGATTCTAGCGCGAAATATTGAATGATGCAGACGCATCAAAAGAAGAGAGAAAGAATACACACAGTCCCTGTATCAATAAGAATAAACTGAAATCTCATCATTTCAAGAGGGAGCAAGTCCAAAAAATATAATGGGAGTGAAGGAAGAAATTCAAGCTACGTTGGAAGTGTTAATGAATGACAAGGCTCCAGCAATTGACTTAATACCAATTTAAATATTTCAGCAAGCTGATGAAACACTGGAAGCACTCACTCTTCCAGGCTAGTAAATTTGGAAGACAGCTACTTGGCCAGCTGTTTGGAAGAGATCCATATTTGCACCCACTCCAAAGAAAGGTGACCCGACAGAATGCTGGTGTTACAGAACAATATCATGACTAAGACATTTACTTGCATTTTATTGACTATGCCGAGGCAGTATACTGTGTGAACTAGGGTGAGCCTTGAGAAAATGGGAATTACATACCACTTTGTGGTGCTCATACAGAACTTGTACATAGACCCAGAGGTGATTGTGCAAACAGAACAAGGGAATACTGTATGGTTTAAAATCACAGAAAGTGTGATTCAGGGTTTTATCCTCCCGCCATACTTATTTTGAACACTCAGAACACATAGTCTGTATCTTGAATACATAGAAGCTGCCTTATATGCAGAAGAATACAAACCCAGAATTGAAGGAAAGTTTATGAACAACCTGAAATATGCGGATGACACAACTTTGCTTGCTGAAATTTGGGAGGGCTTGAAGCACTTGCTGATGAAAATCAAGGATTGCAGCCTTCAGTATGGATCACAGCTCAATGTAAACAAGACCAAAAATCCTCACAACTGGACCAATAGATGACATCATGAAAAATGGATAAAAGATGGAAGTTGTCAAAATTTTGTCCAAAATAAATGCTCATTGAAGCAACAGTAAAACAACAACAACAACAACAAAAAACCCAGGATGCACCGTGTTGGGTAAATAACCATACACAAGACCTAATTATCAGAGTATTGAGAAGCAAGGATGCTACTTTGAGAACTTATCCGTGGCATCTTCACTGGCTTACATGAATCTGAGAGTTGGACATGGAATCAGGAAGACTGAAGAAGAATCGATGCATGTGCATTGCGGTGCTGACAACGACTATTGAAATTCCATGGACTGACAAAAAGACTAACAGATCTATCTTGGGAGAAATATGGTCAGAGTGTTTTTTAGAGCCAAGGATATTAAGAATTCATCTTATATGTACTGGACATGTTGTCAGGAGAGACCAATTGCTGGGGAAGGAAATCATGCTTGGTGAGGTAGAGGGGCAGCGCAAAAATGGAAAGCTAGATGTGTCCACTAGCGGGGCTGACACAATGACTGCAGCAGTGGGATCAAACATGATGTTCATCTCTAGGGACTGGTCTCTCCTGACAGCATGTCTAAAATACACAAGATGAAATCTGGTCATTCTTCCCTCTAAAGAGCACTCTGGCCATACTCCTTTCAAGACATTTTTTTTTAATATAGGCAGAACATGGTACATTCAATATTCTTTGCCAGCACCAAATTTCAAATAGAGGGTTACAAGGTCATTGTCACAATAGACTTGATGGCAGTGATTTTTGTTATTGTTGATATTTTTGGTTTTTGATGGAAGGTAAAACCTACAAGCTCTTTTGTGAACTATAAGGCATATAATGTTCACCGATATTTTCAGTGTCTGGGGGAAGCTGCTAACCCACTTTTTGTGCCTACTACCATTTGGTAGGGGGCTGTATAGCTGCATGAATTTGAAGAAATGGGGCTCACTCACCAACATCAGCACCAAAAATCCCTTGAGACAATCAAGTTTTTCTAATTGCGTAAAAATCTATTTTCCTTCAAAAATTTGTTTTCAACCCATTCAAAATGTCTTCTTTTACCAAAAAAAAGTCAAAAAAAGGACAAAGTATAAAATAACCAAATTTTGGAAGGGTTGAAATGTTATACTTCAAAAAGTGCCACTTCTTTAAAAGCCTTCCACTCTTCCTGTGTTCTTGACTGCAACCCTGTGGCCCCGGTGATACCCCTTTCTCACTCCTTGTAGCTAGTCAATCTCTTTGCCTTTTTTATCTTCTCTCTATTTCTTTTGCATAAATGAAAAGATGCATGTGTATTTTCTTAAATAATCTCTTTTCTCATGTCTTCTTTTTATAAGCATAGATCCTCTTTTGCAATTTGCATCCTTCACTTAACAGTTTATTATAAAAACCACTGAAATCAGCTCATAGACATCACTACTCTAGTGTGTTAGTGTAGTGTGCTATGATTAACAATGTTTTAGTCATGAGTATTAGGCTGTCACCAATATTTAATAATTCAAAGCATGCATACTGCAATATATATCTGGTGGGTATATATTTTCTTACTGTTAGAGGTGGGTTTCTAGTGGAAATTCCAAAGAGCTAGAGTGTTGGATCAAGATATAATTGCACCTGTAGGTGTTGTTATGTACTACCAAATCACTTTCCCAAAGGATGAACATACGTGTATACCTATCAAAAATATATGGGAGTGCCTGTTTCCCCACAAGCTTGTGTACAGTTTTACTTTTACATGTGTACTGCTAATTTGGAGGTTGTTTTTATGTATAGTATGAGAAAGGCACATACTCTTATCTTTTCCCAAAGATCTACCTAATTCTTTCAACACGATTTCTTTAAGATTTTATCTTTTCCTGAGCGATTTGAGGTGGCACCTTTAACGTGTCCCACATTTTAGTATGTTTCTTGACTTTTTAATCATCTCTTTTCCTGGGTTATGTGTCTAATAATGTAATTATGCTGCACTGTTATTTATAGCCTGTTCATAATATGTTTTAATATGTGGTAAACATAGTTTCCTATTTTTTTCTCTTTCGATGCTTTCTTGGATATTTTTTCATATGGCTTTTAAAAAGCAACTTTATTATTAACTTGGCCAACTTCATAAAATAGCTTGCTTGTGTCTTTATTGAGATTTCATGGAGGCTATAAGTTAATTTACAGGAACTAGCATCTTTATTATATTGTCCTAATAAAGGACAGGAGATGCCTTTTCCTTTGTTCAAGTGTATTTTTATGACCTTGAGGAGTATTTTAAATATTTGAAATGTTCCACATTTCTCAATAAATAAAGCCATAAGGATTTAATGCTATTACAAATAGGATTTTCTGTCATTACTTAGAAGTCTTTTATAGCATGGAGTTTTTGTAGACTTTGAAACTCATTAATTTGCTTCATAATGCCAAGTAAGGAAATTTTCTGAAAAGTCTTTCTTCTAAGCTCTTAGTTACTTTACTAAAGCCTCAGTTTCAATTTCAACCAAATTAGACTGGAAGCTCATTCTATAAGTGAACAAACTGACAAATGCAAGTGACTCTTCACAAAACAGAAAAGTAATTTGTACCAGGTAGCCAGGGCTTCTCAAAATTTTCCACTTGTGAACCCTTTCCACCAATAAATTTGAAGCTTCCTCCCAGGGTTTCTGGGCTCCAGGTCTTCAGGAAAACATGCTGCTACACCTTTCTCATCCAAAGAAACTGGTGGGTTTGAGTCACCAATATTTCAGTTAGCAGCCGAGCACTTGATCACTGCACAGCTAGGGATCCAAACTGGAATATTGTTATTGTTGTTGTTTGTGATTGTCTAGTTGGTTTTGATTCACGGGCAGCCCTATGTACAACAGCGCAAAACTTTGTCCACAATTGCTATTGTTAAGTCTCTGGAGTCAGTAATACCTCGGTTCTTGGCTTCTCATGATGAGAGAATTCACGCCGAAGCCAGTTTTGTAACGCAAGTGGAGTTTTATGAAGGACAGGGCAAATTTCAGGTTTTATAGTCTCCCAGGGATTCAGAACTGGACCTGAACAACCACGTGGAAAAGAGCACCCATGTGTGCGGATCTTGCTGGGGGCACCCCAGGAGGCCAGATGCCCAAGAACCCCAGAGGCTAAGAGCATGTGGGCCCAGAGGCTGTGGCCCCCAATTAGGCCCGGAGTGGCACGTGTGGGCCTATGCAGGGGAAGGATGGCCTCTCCTCTCCTTGTCTCTGACCAGGAGCAGCGTAAGTGAGTGGCCTGAGCATGCTCCCTGCCTTTATTCTAGCCCACCCCCTGACTGGGCAAGGCATGGTTGGTGGTATTGGTTGACCACATTGGCTTACTGAGGCCCACCAGGTGATGTCATAAGCTCAGGTCTAGTTTGGCCCACCCAGGTGTACCTCCCACCTGCCTTCGGACTTGAGTAGGAGCATGCTCACTTTGGGGTCTTCATAGGTGCCTAAGGGTTACCTGATTTCTTTCCAACCTCCTCTATGGGGGCCTTTGCAGGCCTGGGGGTGACATCCCCCTGTTCCTAGCTAGCTTCCTAAAGTTATGTTTGAACCCATTGCTGCAGCCCCTTGGAGGCCTTCCCTTCTTCCCCCCACCCTCAACTTTACCAAGCATGCTGTCCTTTTCCAGGGCTTAGTTTCTCCTAACAGCAGGTCCAAAATACAATGGGCTCAAACCTATGAACAACGTGGGCAGAGGCCCCTAGGAGGCAATTCTCTGCTGTTGGGAGCTATATTGAAATCTACTCGAGAGCAAGGGATACAATGCAGATGCTTGGTAATGTTTCTGTAAAGCTGATCTGTGAATTATTTATCACCTTCGGTTACAAAATATACATCATTAGCAATCTAGAAGCTACTCAGAGGTTCTTCAAAATGAATCCTGTGAATCTCTACAGTGCACAGGGACATGACTTTATGCAAAAATAAGTCTAATGTCGCTGACTTGGAAGCATTTGATTATTGGTTAGTTCTTTGGTAGTAAAACCAGGAAAGCGCTAAAGGGCACTTCGCCTCAGGCTAAAATAGTAAATCTCTGGAATGACTAGGGCCTTGGAAACAAGGTCAAATTCTTGTCTACATTTTTTTTTAGGCCAAGTTTTCTCTACAAACAAATTTTTCAAGTTGGGTATGTAATCTTTGATGTCCTTGCGTTCTGGGCATAAGTACACAGAGCCTCCTTTGCCCCCCGTGTCAGAGTTCTTCACGTAATGCTAAGGAGGCAGAACTGCAGTTAGGAGGAGTAGGCTAATTTGAAAAATGGCCAAATTTGTATTACCCTGGAGGAAGTCACAAGTGGAGCTTATCGCAAATGCTTGTATCACCCCTGGCAATGTTTGTATCTCCTGAATCATTTGGCAGAATTATCAGTGAATTAGTTTGTTCTGATGCAAGGGAAATGCCTTTACTTGCTAAGGTAAAGCAAACCATATCACTATTTATTCTAATTCCAACGTGGTATGATTTAAACAAACAAAAAATTCCTATGGAGAGTCAGTGTTTATTATGCAATTATCTCATAGAGTATTTATAGCATCTACAATATCATGTCCAGAACTATGGAAATATCATCAAATACACAGACTTATTCATTGAAATAATGTAGAGAAAAAAATACAATGAAATCTCCTTACAAAGTAGTTCACAAGGGGAGAGAACTCATTTATGCTCAGGGTCAATTATGTACCTCAAATAGAGTATAACTTTCAGAAAGCCTAAAGAGAGACACTGCCCTGGTTTCACTCCACCACTCCTGCAGTGTGTGATCAAGGCCGTATCGTATTAAACAAAGAAAGGGAGGGGGGGGGGGAATGATACAACTTTGAAATTAAATTAAAGCACTCTGGTGCATAATCTGGTTTCAATTTGGGACTTGAGGGAATTAGAGCGAAGGTGTGGACTCTAGCCTGTTAATTGGGTTGTAGTCAATGAGGCCTCTCCTGAGAATTCTGGAAACTCCTGTTTTTCCTCCTTGGAAAAACGATCTTTCTCTGCTCACCCCCTGAAACGTGCTTTACTTACAAGACACATGGCGCTATGCCCTGGGAGAAGGAGAAGCCATATGGACCCACCCTGAATGCAACTGGACCTCTGGAGCCCAAGCCACGTGGAGACCCCTGCCAGTGCTGAGATGCTTGCAATGCCACTGGAACCACCAGACTTCCAACACACTGGCCTGTGATCCTCCTGCCTTTGGCATCATTGCATGAGTCTAAAGAGGACTTTAAAGATTGGTTTCAGACATGTGGGCTAATATTGGACTTAGCGACTTGATCTGAACTGGCCTTGGACATTCTCTCAATATTTAGTTGCTCTTGTATGTAAACCTTGTTCTTAGAAACATGTGAGTGTCTATGAATTTGTGTCTCTAGTCTACCCAGACTAACACAAGAACAAACCAGTGTTTTCTTATGTGGCTTTATATAAATGGAACTAAAGGAAAATGTGGTATAGTTACACCTTGGGCTGCTACCCACAGCTTAACAGTTTGAACCTACCAAGCATTCCAGAGAAGAAAGATGAGACTCCTCCAGTAATAATGTACAGTTTCAGAAACACGGTTGATCTATTATACTCTGTCCTATAAGGGGACTATGAGTTGGAATTTACTCAATGGCAGTGTTTTGTGTGTGTGCGTGTGTGAACAATAATCAATAAAATTATTTCACTGAAGAGTTAATCATGCATCCTAATAAATATTTAAGGATACTTTTCAGATGTCTTACTTTTCAACGGATGTTTTACAGTGCTATATGCAATGTAACTGCATTCATTCCAGAGATTTGAAAGTATCAGAAAGGTCCTGGTACACTGAGCTACTCACAGGTTAGTGAAAAATTATTTGCACAGATATTTATTGGAGGAAAGCCTATTGTTATAAGGTTCTGGTCAAGGAAAGCAGATTCTTCACGAACAGTACTAAGCACATTTTAAACAATATTTAAGGGATCTGATATTTTTAGTGCAGAACCTGATAAAAAGCCCTATGGTAGAAGGCTTTGATCCCCATGGGATTTTTGGAAACAAGTTGCATTAGTAAGAATATCGTAAATACAATTTTAAATAATGTTGGCGCTAAATGAGGTCAGTCAATAATTATTTTAAATAATATTTTATTAATAGATGCTTCAGATTTATAATAAGCAATATCAAGTAGAAAGTTGCAGGACTTTTTTTTTAAACCCCAAGGGACAAGGAACATGTTAGTGAGATTGAGTTATCCTATAATCATAATTAGTATGATTCTGCAATGGTGATAATAACGCTAAGAATAATAAAGTAGCAGTTACCATGTATTCAATATTTACTTTGTTCCGGGATCGCTGCAAGGTACTTTTTTATTGATCATGACATTTAAAAATAGCAACTTGTGTTATATAGATTGTGTTTGCCGAATCCATTCGTTATTCATTCTTATTTATGAAGGGGTACCCCCCAAAACAGAACTGCGCTGGGTAGAGTGGAGCTTTCATACCATGCATTTCTCCCTCTGAGTAGCGCACTTAGTGGCTTCCCCTGGGAAGCTTTCTCTCTGGTCACAATGAATTTTTTCATAAAAGCAATTTTACTCAAACCTCGTTTTTTGTGATGGCCTATTTAAGAGAAATGTGTGCCGCTGTGAAATTGTGTTTCCTGTTCAGGAAACATGCCACAGAGACGGTGGTGATGTTGAACACAGTTTACAAGGACAACACTATGGGAAAAATTCAAGTGTACGAGTGATTTTCTCATTTCAAAAAATGTGGAATTCCGATTAATGACAAACCTCATTCTGGACATCCATCAATTTCCCAAACAGATGAAAATGTCAATTTGCAGTGCATTTGGAGTTCATTACACAAGGTCAGACTGTTAATCAAACCTTCTAATTAGGAGTTCTGAAAAGATTGCATAAAAGTATGCGACAATAAAGACCTGGTTTGTGGCAGAAGAGGGACTGCTTTTGCCACCACGACAATGCACCTGCTCACACAGCCATCCCAGTGGGCCAGTTTGGGGGCATAAAACAGCTTGCCCCACCCACCTGACTCAACTGACTTCACTATTTATTTGTTATGCAAATGAAGAGGGACATGAAAGACATAGATTTGATGATTTAGAAGAGATAAACTAACAAAAGGGGAAGGTACTTCCAGCCATCCAAACATGAAAAACGTTTCTAAGAATGGAATCACAGATTTGACGAATGAACGAATTGTGATAGGGAGTACTTTGAAGGTGATAAGGTTGTTTTATAAAAATGAATGAAATACATTGCTTGGGAAAAAATCAATTTCTTGGGGGACACCCCCTTGTATAACCATATCATCTTTTTTTGATTAAGACAAATCTTTTTTTAAATTGTGCTCTGTGCACAGTATACAGTGTGGTAGAATGAGTTAAGGGATGTTTCATCTGTTAGATCTGAAATCACAGCTTCAAGGTGATTTCAACTAATAGTGATCTCATGTAACAGAGTAGAACTACCCCGTGTGGTTCTCTGGGGGTGGGCGGGGTAGCCCCTGGTAGCATAGTAGTTACTTGTTGAGCTGCTAAATGCAAGTCCACCAACCCTGCCCCCCTACTTGTCCAGGGAAAGAAGACTTCTACATCCAGAAAGCGTTACAATTACAGTCTCAGAAAACCACAGGGGTGGTTCTACCCTGTCCTACACAGAAGGTCACTATGAGTTGGGAATCAACTCAATAGCAATGAGTTTTTGTGGGCGTTTGGGAAATATTGAGGAAGCCTGTCACCAGGACTTTCTAGCTCTTTCTCCCATGGAGTTGCTGGGTGAGTTCTTTCGTGGCACCCCACTGCCTAAGAGCTCTTTATAGAAGGATAACCCAAACCCTACTGCTTTAGAGGCCATTCTCGCTTCTACAAGAACCCTATAGGACAGAGAATACCTGTCCCCCACCCCCAAGATGATTTCTCAGGCTGTGGATCTTTGCAGAAGTTTTCAGACTGCTTCGTCTTTCTCCCACAGAATAGCTGGTGGATTCAACCACTGAAATTCTGCTCTGCCCAGCAGCTGAAACTTTAACCACCGCACTACCTGGGCTCCATCAGATACGCTGTCTCCTTCTGAGACTTGTTGAATAACAGTGAGGAAATTACTTTCTACTGGAGAAATGCGATTTGACCTGGTGCAAACTTGTCTTAGTTCTAATTGTGAGTTGCATTGTAGGGAGCTTTAATTGTATCTGGTCTTCGACATTCCGCCAAGGAACAGCTTTGTGTATTTGATGAGATTTCCAGAGTATTGCTGGAGACTTGGTACCAAAGATGATGTCATATATACTATATGAGACACTTGCTTAATTGGCATTGAATGTGATCCTTTGACCAAGTATTTAAATGAAAAAAATGACTGATTAGGAAAAGATCCAAATTCTATCAAATGATGATAGAGGAGTATGTCTAATGGGATTTTATGAACATGCATGTTGTATCAAAACTAGATAACAATATAAAACTCAGGAAAGGTACAACATACTCCACACTCCATGAATACTACTATTTTCCTATGTTGGGCACTTGTGTAACTGAACAAGGTAAAGTCTGAACCTTCCTTGCATTACTGGTTGTTTCCTTGTTGTCTACTGTCGAGGTGCACCCTGTACCTCCTGGTGCTCCCTTATATTGCTCCAAAGTTTCCTGGAGGACCGACGCCACACCAGAGACTTTGCTAGAGAGCTGGTCCAAGGCGTTGTTGGAGAGATATAAATAATAGTTTACAACCTAGAATTCTTGATCTGAACTTAAAGTCTACATAAAGTTTTATAGTTAGGTGACATAGTTGTCCATGGACAAAGGAGTTCGTGAAAAACCAAAAGTATGTGCCTAATGTGTCCTCAGAAGGACATCCCTGGGGTTCATTGGATCTTCAAAAGTTGTATAATGTAAGAACTGCTAATCTGCTTCTTCCGTGAATAGGCTACTCTTAGCTTTCAAGTTTTTGATATGTGAAGCAACTGGGGTTCTAAAGTGTTGTTACTTACTTGAAGTAAAGTGACTGACGAATGGTAGAAGTAGAATGAGAATTGTAAACTCTCTACCTAGTCTAGGGCTGTTCTCCACTCTACATTTCTCTCAATCACATTATTTTAATTTTTGCTCAAACTCTAAAATGTTGACTTGAAATGATCTTTTCTATATGTTTGCTATCTGTTAAATGAACACGTATGCTGCTAGATTTAATAAACATACACGTTCCAAAAGCATCCCAAACCAAACCAACTTCCTAGAAATCAATTCTGACTCAGCACCTGTCGGGGCAAAGTAGAAATGTTCTGCAGTGTTTCTGAGTCGAGACATTTCTATGAGACAGCCTCGTTCATCTCTCATTGAATTGCTGGTGGGCTTGAACCGCTGATGTTGCGATTTGTGGGCTTGCATTGCTGATCTTGCAGTTAGAAGCCAGTTTGTAACCCTCTGAGTCCTAATTATGTTTACTCTTTTGGTAATTTTTTTGGTTAGTAAAACCAAATGACAACCAGAATTTTTATAGTGTATTTTTCTTGACATTGACCTGTCAGAATGCTGTCTATTCAAGTCACTATATTTTTACGTCTAATGATGATTTGTTATCATAATAGTAAATCACCAAAGAAAGATTCCCATGTACACATTCCATTCTTTGTCAACTAGAACAAGAAGTTAAACGAACAGAATTTTAGATACAAGTATTTTATCGGCTACACTGGTTAGTCCTGGTAACCAAATAGTAGAGTAGTTAATCTGAGGAACCCATTCCCTGTGTTTTCTCATCATCATCAATGGTTTAGATTCCCATCCTCCTACCAACATACACACACCCTCTCTCTCTCTCTATCTCTCTTTCTCTCTCTCTCCTTTTTCTTGCTCTGATTTCAGATCTGGTTTCTCTGTGGACATAATTCAGATGTTTCAGTAAAATTGTTTATATAGAAATCCAGTTCTTTCTTATATGGCTGCAAATAATACAACTTTTAGCAAAGCTTTTATATTTTTGAAAATTTATTACAGTATTTGGAATCCTTAAATGAAAGCCATATATAAGATTTCACTTGCATTTAAAAAAAAAAACCTCAAAACTATCATCCTATCAAAAAAGCAATGTGTTTCTGCTATTTTGCTAGCAGGAAGCATAAAGTTAATGTCACCCTTCAAGTACTTATCTAACATTTTGAAATTCTGGTGCTGAGAAATAGAAAAGAATGATGTCATGGTTAGCCTTTAAAAAGGCATTTTTCTCAGCTACACCACTGGGTGGAGTACATTGCTAGCCCAGAATCGAAATGCTGTGGAGGGAGTTTTTGTTCTATGCCAGAAAGGAAAAACTTCTAATCAGTTTTGAGGTTTTGTGTATTGCTTTAAAAATCTGGATACATTTAATAAAGGTTAAATAACTAGAATATAAAACCAACACTGAATGTGCTCAAGGCATTATGACTTTCAAGATCTAATCAATCTTTCCTAGTCCCAGGGGAGATTCGTTTTGACACCCTGCCTAGAAAACTCCAAGGAAATGATTTGGAAGAAGGCCATTTTATGCTCTGGTTAAAAGAGCAATGCAATTTGGTTTGAATTAGTGCTTCAGCTCTAGGTGGAAAAGCTTATTTTTGATAATGGCATCAAACTTTACCTAGATATTGAATTTGACTTTTCATTTGATGTTGCTTTGATATAGCTTCTGTTGGAGCAGAGCCTTAATCTTAGAATAAAATCTGTCAGCTATGCTATGGGGCTATTGTTGTCGATGCAGTTGCTGGAATTTGACCTTCAGACATGTCGTTATGAGCGAGAAGGGTTTCAGAGGAGGTGTTAGGTCCGTAAGCTGGCCCCTTCCCCGTTAGTTCTCGCTTGTTTCTGTCTGGATGCTGCCTTCCGTCCCCTTTCTTTCATCATCCTCTTTGGAGGCTGGAAAACATAAAATAAAATGCACTGAGGTAAAAGTCTCAAGCTCTACCGATTGTGCTTTAAAACTTTGGAACCCAATAAAATTGGATCAACTTTATAAAACTATTCAGAATCTATAACCACATCTTGGGATTTTTATCTTCTCCAAAAGAGATGAGTCAGATTTGGAAATCCCTTTGTCTTTCTTTTATCTCTTTAAGGATATCTTCGTACTCACAAGACCCCTCATTTTTACAAAGCTTTCGGCCCTGAAGATATGCTCTACAACTTTCCTCTTTCCAAACCTCTGTCCTCCTTCATTTTTTATTCAAAAAAATAAGTTCTCTTTCATCAGTATTTCTTAAAAAAAAAAAAATTCCATAGTCTGCACTACCAATCTTTCTTTGTTACGCTGTTAAGCGTTCTTTCCCCTCTGTATGTCTCCTCTCAAGTACAGCATCTCATCAATTTCTCTCTCCGAAAGCTGGGGTTTACCCCAAGGAGGCACGTCCTTGCGCTCAGCTCAGTGCTACAATGATTTCAATGGTGCCAGCATATTTGAACCACATCATTATTTGGTAGTCCCAAAGCCTTGCTCGCAGAAAACACAATCTTTAATAGGATTTTGTTTCCATTAACCAATTTTAGAATTTGAGATTCAAGCCCAGAAAGCATTTATTAGAATGTTCCCTCCTGGTTCCCACATCCATTTCATTCCTTGGGTTATGTAAGAAAAAAGGAATTGTGCGAAGGTCTTCGCTCCCAGTGCTTAGCTCTTCTTTCTATAACCCTCGGAGACCCGCCCCCAAACGCACCCCCAACCCCTCAAATCTATTCTTTCATACAGTAGTTAAATCAGAGCCTGCGGCAGGAGGGTATTGTGTAAACTGGTGGCCACACAAGTACTTTGTATTCACTAGAGGTTTGGAAGTACAGCAGCTGCATATAAATATGCATAGCACGAGATTCACGATGGTGGCTCCTCATTCTAGTGCTGGTTGGCTGCAGCGCAGGCACTACAAATCAATGAACATTCTCCCAATCCATCAGCTGCTGGCTTGCACGCAGACAAAACACTTACAATGCCAGAAACCCACAGAGAGCTCCTTAGTGAACGAAGCCTCTCTGCACAGATCCAAAGTAGCCCTCTCCCTCCCAGCAGAACGTCCACAGCACTCAGCCTCAAATGGGAGCTTTCTCCCCAGTGTGGATCACAAGCACTTAACAAGAACACCAGGAAAGGAAAGGGGGGAAGGGGCAATGATCAATCAGGGTTCTCCTATTATACTTGTCATAAGACCAAAGATTCATTGAGCGTTAACCCTTTTAAAGAATAAAACCCATCATAAAAATGGCATCCACTTAGGTTGACTGAATTACTTTATAGTTGCAAGGCTTGTGTGTTAAAGCATCTGAGCATGCAAAACATTGTGCCATGCTCTGGCAGACATTTGTAATCCATCCATAGTCATTAGATTGCTCTGGCTATGGAAGGCGTTATGACAGGTTGCTACAAGAATAAGTCATGGATGTTTAATAGTACAAAATATGTTTTCTCCCATTGATTCGCTTGAGAAGATAAGATATATTTATAGTATGAACTGTACAAATGACATAGAAATGAAAATAAAGGCTAAGCATCATTAAAATATGCATCCAATATGTGAATGCGTAAAATGTGCATTTACTGGTAAAGAGGTATAATTCATTATACCTATACATGTAATGCCCATTTTATGTTTGTATAAATTAATATTATTAATATAAGATAGCTCCTTCATGTGTAGAGTATTTAGCTATTAATTAACATTTTACAACACCTCATATGACAACTTGCCAATCAAGGTTCCAAGGAAGAGAATCATTCAATTTTTCATTTATTTGCTTATTCATATTTCATGTTGACAAATACTTTTGCCAAATACTTATAGTAGCACCATGAAACATAGAACTATATATTGTAATTTCCATAGACTTTGTGCTTAATATGTGAATATTCTGGCTAGGGAAAATGAATATAGCTATAAAAATGACCATGTTACTTTCAAATTTTACAACAGTATAGCTTAGAGTTTGGCATGGTGAACGCATTCAGTAAATAAATATTTGATAATTCATTTATTCAAAGTTCTACTGCCAGATTGAATAGCACAGGTTATAGTATATAGCAAGAAGCATGAAAACAAATACCATTATGATAGGTATAGTTATACATAGCTGTGACTCAGAGAAGCTGACTGATATGCCCAAGATTTTTTTACTTATAAGGAGCAAAGCCAACATTGGAACCCCTGTCTGCTTCGCTGCAGAGCACACTCATTCACTGCCACTAAGCCCTGTTGAATTGCTAGGCAGAATGTGATCATTGCTCAGTGGATCACAGGTAGTCAAGATCACTTCCAGCCGGGATGACCAAGGAGGACATCATTAAGAAGTGGCACCCTTGGAGCAGGCCTTTGAAGGATGGGCACCGGAATAAAGCAAAAACTACAGACACGGCTAGCACTGGCAAAGCCTCAGGTCTCTAGAAAAGAAGTTGCTAGGCAGCTGAAGCACTTCACTTTTAGTGAAATAAGTGCTTTAAATGATGGCGTTATTTAAAGAAGTGCCAACCAGACATCCCTGATTGGAGATAGAATACACACTTGGATCAGATTTCAGTTTTCAGAGGAAAGTAATTGAAACTCTCTGAGCCTCAGTTTCTTCATTTGTAAAGTAAGGCACTAATTCCCATACCCATGGAAGACTCAGCTAAGTGAGTGCTACTTTGCAGTGATTTTATTTTTATTCCCCCTCCCCTCCAGAATATATATTTAAATAAATTGGTTGAATGTTTATCAATCTTTTCATATGTAATTATTCTTAGAACACAAGGTATTGTGACAATTATTCTATAGTTATATCTATGTAAGTTAATTGCATTTACTTGGCTAATCTAAGCTCTAGGACCAAAAGTCTTGGCTGATTTCTAGAGCGCTTTCTTTACCCCTCATTTCCCCCTGGTGTAATTCTCATTGGTATTAGAGTGTAAACCAATTCTTACAAAAATTTGATCAATTTTTTAAGGAAAAAGTAAATATAAGGAGATGCTAAATAAAAGATTCAATGTTATATATGCTCTATTGAATCTGCTTCTCTCATTCACAAGTCAGAAGCCTATAGCAACTTGAAATATTAAATATTAACTCAATAAAGAATGATATTCCTTGGGCTATTCAAAATTTTTGAGTAGATTCAAATATTTTCACACAATTTAACAATTCTCCCCAGTCAATATTAAATAAAAAGCTTTCTGTAATGCTTATTAGAAGACAATACCAGATATAACAACATAATATACCAAATGAACATATAGTGTGCAGGTGTGTGCAATTGTGCAGAAAGTTTGAAGTCATGTGGGAATTTAAAAGAATAATCCCACAATTATTTTATTTCCTGACTTCAATTATTTTTCTTTGTTTCCCTATCAATATTTTCCCTTTCAAACAAGAAAACAGAACAAAGAGAGAATGGTGTTTTGTTTGAATGTGAGATGGGAAGAAAATTAAACATAATTTTTCTCATAATTTTGGCTAGTTTTGCTAAGGGGATTTTAGTGGGAGCTCTTCCTTCAACAGAATTGCCCTGGATAAAATTCAGCCTGCCAATGTTGTGACCAAACCCATTCAAGGGACCCTGGATGTCATACAAGTCTCTGATGCTTTCATTTTCCACCCCACACTTTCTCCTATGTTTAAAAAAAAAAGAATGTTTTCACACAGTCAGGTCCAGTTTCCTGTCCTTTTTGAATTGACCTGCATTTAGGTTTGCTGTAATGATTTGAATCAAACTGACTTCAAATTGTGTAAAACAATGCAATGCTTTCACCATATTAATTCTGATTCTGATCCTAAGAGAGGATAGTTTATCTTAATTTCAGTTAAATTAGTTCATAGTCAGATCAGCTAATCTTCTTAACAAATATTTACTGAGCATAAACTGGATTTCATTGTGGTGAGTGCTCGTAAGATGAAAGCGAATATAACAAGATTTGTGACCTTAGTGGTTTATGTTTTATGTAAAGGCATATGATTAGATCCCTGAAAAGTGATTTATTTAAGGTATTACATACATAAATTATCAATGTGATTAAAAAAATAATAAGAACTCACTTCCATCGAAAAAATGCTGACTCATAGTGAATCCCTTTGGTTTGGGGAGACTGTAACTGATTAAGGCCATAGAAAGCCCAGTCATTCTCCCATGGAGCTGCTTTTGGCTTTGAACTGCTGACTGTGAATCATAGCCCAACAGCTAACCACTACACCACCCAGGTTTCTCTATGAGTGATAAGATGTTTAGACATTCAAGACATGACATTTGCATAAAACCCTTTCTATACTAAATAGGTAACACCTGACACTACTTGGTAATGGAAAGAAATTTAAGTGTATTTGTTTAGGTTCATGGTAAGAGTGAGAGTTGATAATCACTGCTCCAGGCAGTGAATGTATACATACTCCACATGAGACAGCCCATATGGGGACCCAACAAGTGAATTGGGGGCTTTCATTATCATCCATAGGCTAATGTAAACTGCATTGTCTGCCAATGAACCCATGCTGACTCATCATGACCCTATAGGACAGGGTAGAACTACCCCTCTAGGTTCCTGATACTGTAACTATTATGGGATTAGAAAGTCTCATTTTTCTCCAGTGGAGCTTCTTGTTGTTTTGAATTGCACTGAAGCTCAATGTGTAGCCACTAAGACACCAGGTCTCTTTATATAAAGTAGGAGCTCAGGATTTAAGTTCAAAAAATCATTTTCTCCTCTGGTCTTGGATTTTATTATTTCCAATCCTTGGATTACACAGACAGGTGTGCCTCTTTCATGTGGAGTAGCTGACACCCACTAAGATGACTGCTTATTTTAAGACATATCTTTAAGACGTCAGGAAACATTCTTTCTTATAGCCAGGCACCATCTCGTTTCTTCACCACACTTTGCTATAGCACTCATATATTTGATGATCTTTCCATGAGGGTAAATAAGGAATAAGGCCATATTGTAAGAACTAGTGGATGCGTTATTTCATAACCAGACATGCATGCTTCCGTTGAATGCTTAAGGAACATTAATAAATGTCAAAAACCTACAAAAACATCTTAAGTCTAGAGGTTGGATAGAGTGTTAAATTACTAACTCTGAATATTTCATATTTCTATGAACCCACCTATATAATAACCTATAATTATAATCATAATTATGCCATTTACTTTACAAAAAAGAACCACAAGGCAACAATGATACTAGCATAACAAACACATATTTGAATAAAAATAATTAATTTTGAACGAGTTTATATTTCATTATGAGCATTCATTAACCACACACTCACTCTTCAAATAAAAATGTGACCACCAAAAAGCTTAGATAACAAGCTATTGTGTAATCTATAGAGTGATTTATTTGTTTCTTCAGAAGCTACTTAGTTCCAGACAGTAATTTGAAATGCTCATCTCTGATTTAAAAACAATTTCAATTTTTCTTAATTTATGATTTCATAATTTACTGGCATTCGAAGACAAAGCCTATAAACATCCTGGCTCTGTTTTCAAGGTGATGATTTGAGTTTGGGAATCATACTTTCAACATTCAGATTCTAACTCAGCCATGTCATACCTGGGCATGGTGCTTACTTTCTGAGTTTCAGACTTTTTTTTTTGAAAGGGGATGTTTTAATCACTTTCTTCCAAGTTACTTGCACAGATGAAATAGGATAAGTATAGCCCAAATGAATTAGCTAAACAGATGCCTGCCGCATGTTCAATGCTAAGTAATTATTAGTGCTAATATTCACCTAGCCATTCATTAGGCATTTAGCTGTTAGCTTCTGTCCTTGGAAGAAATAATATGAAAATAAATCTAGTAATTCTCTCTCTGTAGGGGCTATTCAGAATGGCAAATGAGCAAGTGATGAGGCAGTCATAGTGCAGTAGAAACATCTGCTCAAAGCTACCCAGAGAGGGGTAATGAGCGCATACCAAAATACCAAGTGCACTGCCATGGAGTCAGTTCTGGCTCAAACTGACCCTGGTAGTGTTTCTGAAACTGTAAATCTCTATGGGAACAAACACCTCCATGTATCTCCGGTGAAATGGCTAGTGGATTTAAACCACTGACTTTGCAGTTAGTAACAAGCCCAAAATGTAAACCATAGCATCAGTAAGACTCATGAAGGAAGCACATAAAATACCTATTTAAGATTTGAGGGAAAATAGTTGTTTGCACCTTGGTTTAATCCTTTGTCACTTAACTAATTTATTTAGTGTCTTTGTTGAGCTAGCTTATTGTCCTGTAAGCTGGGGATACTAGAGTGGGAAGAAAAATTGGTATTGTATAGTTTATAAGATGAGATATCACCTTCTGGGAAAAGGTAATACTCTTATAATCTCTTTAGTAAATATAATGTACATTTAAACTAAAATTCACAATGTAAACTGTAAATATTGAAATGTTTAGCTATAAGTTATTAAATATGATTTATTTATAAAATAAATATAAATATTAAAATACAACTATATAAATATAATAGTAAAAAGAAATACAACAGTATCACAGGGGAAATTGGCAATATGTGGAGAAAGTTAGGGTTGTCACAACTAAGAAATGCTACTGATATCTAATGGGTAGAATCCGAGAATGATGCTCAGATCCTGTAATGAATAATTTTGACCCTCCCACGGCAAAGAATTATGTAGGCCCAAATGTCAATACAATCTTTTGACTGGGAAATCTTAGTAACTTCCCACCACTGATAGAATATGAGTCAGTGATGCCGAGAGAACTCATCCTTTTCTTACTCACGAATGAGCTTGGCCATGGCCTAGAAATGTGCCTTGTTCACAACAGGAACTCAGTGGGTGTCTGTAGGGTGGAGGATGAATTGTGAGTAGTAACAAAGAAAAAAGAGAGTTTAGAAAAGCAATCTAAATTATGGAACTCAAAGAAAACCAATGGGTCTGACATGAAAGCGAGCAGGACAGTGGTTCAATTGAGAGAACTTAGGAGAATGGACTGATAAGCAAATTAAAATCTAATTTCAAGAAACAGTCATGTAAATCTGAAATGGTTTCTCCTACAGTTTTTGTTTGTTCTGTTCTCGTTGAAGAGCACCTTATAATTAAAATGACCCTTTTCTTCTTTTTCAGTTGGGCTTATTGCCATCTATTTGATTCTGACCCATAGCAACCTTATCACTTGGCTTAGAACTGGCCCAGAGAGGTTTGCAGGCTGAAGGCTTTCTGTGGGCAGAACGTCAGAGCTGGGGGATTCAAAACACCGAGTTTCCCTTAGCAGTAGGAGGGTTCAAGGGTTGCATCATCTGGGCTCCTTTTGGTTTCTGTACCCCCAACCCAACCTCCGCCACTCCTTCCTATTGAATGGATTCTAACTCATAGCTATCCAATAGGACGAGGCGGGACTGGCTCTGCGGGTGTCTGAGCTTGTAAGTCTTTATAGGTAGCCTTATCTTTATCCCTAAGAAAGGCTGTTGGCTTTGACCTTGTGGCTAGCAGCCCAATGCATAACCCACTACAGCACCGTAGCTCCATTTTGGTCCTCAAAACAAACAAACAATCAAAACAAAGCTTGCATACTCAGTGTCATCCAGTTAATTCTGGCTCATGTCGAGCTGACGGCTCTGTGGATTTCTGAGATCGCTTATGGAGCACAAAACCTCAGTTTCCTGTTTCAGAGCTGAACTCCTGGTTAGCTTCCCGTCACACCATTTACTACAGCCGCAGAGCTCCTCATTTTGGTCCTAGACTCTAAAATCTCCACAACTGATGTATTTCTGTCTTTGCTTTGTGCTGTTTTTCAAGTTCCCCATGCTTTTGGTGTAGATCAAGAGCTGCAGAGAAAGGCTCCCTAATTCCTTACACAAATTGGGTGCCAGTGCAGCTTACCTTGGGAGGGATAGCGCTCCTAAGAGGAGTGCTGATGAGTGGTAGTGGAGTTGGCGGATTACTAAAACAGATATCAGATGAATAGTTTGAAAAAATTGCACAATCTGCCATGCCAGCCAGTTGCCCCCCAACCAAAGAATGGAACACAACCTCCTCGATGAACGTCCCCAGACTCTGCAGCACAAGTTTATCTTCCTGCTATCCGATCCTTCTCTATAGCTTCTCAGCGATGCCTACGTCACAATAGGATGTCATGTATTGATGGGAGAAGGATTGCACCGTGCCTAGATTAAATATGGTTAAAGTAAAAATGATAGTGCTTAGTTTTAGGAATATCAGTCAGCAAAATAATAAATATACTTTTACATATCTTTCTTTTTATATACAATTATATTATAAGTTATGTTCTCAATCTGTAATTGCATGTAAGGACAATATGCCTTTTGCCTCACCCACAGACATACACACACAAACACTCTCTCCCAGAAGTATATAACAGTAGTATGGCACTTTGAAATCCATAAGAAGCCTGCTTTATTTATATCCATGCGAGTGCACATGAGGCAGTAGAGGGAGAAGACATGTATCCCTGTGTCCATCTATACCAACCTCGGGTTCCAGTGAGCTTTGGAGAGACTGAGAACTTTTTTATGATACAGACATTTCTAATAAACCATTTAAATAGTTTATCTACTTCAAATTAAATAATTTATATAATATCTAATGCTTCTATTATTGAAAGCTTATCAGTTATATACTTTTGTTTCTAGTGTAAAATATACTTCTACCTAGCTAATGTAATTTTCAAAAATTTAAGTTAATTTAAAGTCCAATTTGTACAGTGGTACACTTTGTTAACACTTCTCACCCTGGATTAACTGGACAATCTTCAAGCCCACAAACCGAAAACACTGGAAGAGTAGCTGTGTCAGTCTGGGTAGACTAGAGAAACAAATTCATAGGCACTTACATGTGCATAATAAAGAGTTTTATATACAAAAATGGTTGAATATTGAGAAAATATCCCTCTCCAGTGCAGATCAAGTCCCTAAGTCCAATATTAGTGCATATGCCCAATAGCAATCTATAAAGTCCTCTGCAGTCTTACAAAACACATGCAATGATGCTTAATGCAAGAAGATCACAGGCCAGTGGGTGGGAAGTCTTGTGGATCCAGTGGCCATAGAAGCATCTCAGTGCTGGCAGGGTCTCCACGTGGCTCCTTCATTTCCCAGGGCCTGGGGGTCTATCCGCATAGGCCATGTGTCTTGTCAGTAGAGTGTCTCTCAGAGAGAGAGCTTAGAGAGAGTCTCTTCTGCCTTTAAGGAGGAAATCCGGGAATTTCCAGAAACCTCAGGGCTAGGCAAGGCTCACACAGGGGCCTCATTGGCTATGACCAGATTGACAGACTAGACTCCATTCCTTCACTCTTAATCCTCCCAAGTCCAAAATTGACACCGGATTATGTAACTACCACAATAGCTCTAACCTTTAAGGAAGTTACTAGCATCTCTCTCAGTTTTCCAAGGGAACCCATATCAATCTGTTGACCAATTTGTAGCTCTTCTGGTGCTGGTGAAATATTTCATCGTTTTTCACTCAGTTTGACCCTATGTACAACGAAGTGAAATTCTCACAGGCCCTGTGCCATCCTTGCACTTATTCTTATTTTTTATTCCATTGTTACTAAATGATGGGCACCTAGAAAGCCAAACAGGATGTTACTATCCTTTGCCATTTTCAGATAACATATAGTAGTATCGTGTGTATTACTAAGAACTGAATGCATGAATGTTAAATCCCTTGCTGTCGATGGAGACAATAGGGATGCTTTGTAGAAGAGGAGCAATGCTTGAATTCATATAAAGCAAAAGTCGCACATTTATGGAAAGCATTCTCCATTGCAACCTATTCCATTCCCAGTGAAAGTACTACTTAATTTACGTCGCCATGTTACCACAGAGATTTGAGTTATAGACATCGGGGTGAAGCATGCAATAGAGACTGCAAATATGGGCTCACACATTACAGTTGGGAGAATGGCACAGGATGAAGCTACATTTAGTTCTGTTTACATAGGGTCACAAAGAGTTATACCCAATGAGACAGCACGAAACCACATAAAGCCGACATACATGTAGCTTATTGTTACTTCTCAATTTTTATTGTGCTTTTGGTGAAAGTTCAGAAAGCAATCGGCTTTCCATTGAATTATTCATTTGACTGGCATCCCCACATTCTGTCAACACTCTTCTCACTTCTTTCAGATATACCATCTTCATTTGTGCTTGTTTCTGATGCCTTCTTGCTTTCTAAGCTTTACACCTGAATCTGACTGCCATTGAGTTGATTCTGACTCATAACCATCCTATAGGACAGAGTAGAACTTCCCCATAGGGTTCGTGAGGCTTTGAATCATTATGGAAGTCTACTACTTCATCGTGCTTACTCTGTGTGACTAGTGAGTTTGTACCACCTCTTTCAGCTAGCAGTCCAATGCTTAATTAAGTCACTGTGCCACTGGCACGCCATTCCCAGGGAAACACTGTTGTTTTGGTCTCCTGTGGTTGGTTGTTGAATGAGTATCTATCACCCAAGTGTTAGCATTCATCTATCCTTTCAGACGGGTCAGCAAGCATAGCCTATTACATTAAGTCTCAGGGTAAGGGAGGCTGAAGTCGTATGTTCCATTAATACTTTGGACTAATTATTTCCTTGTGTATTTGATAATCTTTACTCATCCTTGCTCTGAATGGGGAGAGACTAATGGTGACAGTTATTCACAATACTTTATAACTACTCACCAAAGTAGAATATAGGGCATTATTTTGTGGAGTACGTAATTTCACTTGATTTAATGTTGCCTGAGATTATGTTTTGGAGCCCTCTGTCTAACAAATTATTCTCTGGATGATTTTGGTTATGACTAAGATGTTTTCATAAGTTTGTCATCAAGGCATTTCATGAAGAAAATTATACACTTATTGAAATAATGGCTGATATAATTATTGTTTAAGACATTGATGTTTTTAGATTAATATTAGTTTATATACATATATGTATATACACACATACATATATGAAGGAGCTTCAAAAGTGTGTTGAGCATGATCTCTGAAGACAAATTGGTCCATAAGCACATGTAGTGAAGAAAGGTGATGGTGCCTGGCTACCAAAAGATATTGCTTCTGGGGTCTTAAAGGCTTGAAGTTATACAAGCTAGCAGGGAAGCAAATAAACTCACATGGAAGAAACACACCAACCTATGTGACCATAAGGTGTCAATGGGATCAAGTATCAGGTATCAAAATATCCCAAACAAACAGTTATATCAAGGCTAACAAAGTATCCTGGAGTACAGACCTAATGCCCATCTGTAGAAAATCTGATATCCCGTACAGAGGGGTTATAAGGAAGGGACATTCAACCAGGTTCAGGATAGCAAGGTTCATTGAAACACACATCATTCCTCTAGTTCATGAATGCTTCCTCCCCACCACTACCATGATCCAGTTCTACCTTAAAAATCTGGTTATACCAGAGAACACACATTGGTACAGATAAGAGCTCTTGACACTTGGAATTCATGACAGATAAACCTCTCAGGAACAGTAGTGGGAGTAACAATATCATGTTGAATATATAGTCCCACAACCCCTCAACGGTATGGATAACAGAAATGTGGGTGAGAGGAGACAACGGACAGTGTAAGATATGAAATAATAATAACAATATATAATTATCAAGGATTCGTGGGGGTGAGAGGGTGAAGGAGGGAGGTGAAAAAGAGCTTATAACAAGGACTGAAGTAGAAAGAAAATGTTTTGGAAGCGATGACGGCAACATATGTACAAGTATGCTTGATACAATTGATGTATGGAATGTTATAAGAGCTGTAAAGGGCTCAATAGCATGATTTTAAAAAAATTATTTAAGTTTGACAAAAAAATGAAATTAAAAGGTAGTAGAGAAGTCAAATAAGTCTACTTGGAAAAACACACCAACATCAGTGACCGAGGGATTGTAAATCATATAATCCAAATTGAATGAAGGAATAGTATCAGAACCTGGATCGTGATAATAGTGGGAGCCCAAGATATATTTGTGGGATGCAGGAAATAGGCCTCTGATGATTTTCCTCAATCCATTATACAGGGTTGGAAAAACTGGTAACCAAACAGAGTGCACAGGAGAGATGGCTGCAGAAGATTAAAATGAAAAGCCTGACTTAAACAGCTAAAAACTGGTCTGTTGATGCACCCTAAGATGCACGTTAGGCCGTATCTGGTTTTCAACGTTTCTGTATTTTTTAACTTTTTGTTTGCTCATATTGGGTGTGTTAGTCTGGGTAGACTAGAGAAACAAATGCAGAGACACTCATATATGTATAAGAAAGAGCTTTGTATACAGTAGCAATTGAATATTGTGGAAACATCCCAGCCCAGTACAGATCAAGTTCATAAACCGATATTAGCCTGTATATCCGATACCAATCTATAATGTCATCATCAAACTCATGAAACACACGCAATGATGCCAGATGCAGGAAAATCACAGGCCAGTGGGTGGAAAGTCTTGTGGATCCAGTAGGGGTATAAGCATCTTAACGCTGGCAAGGGTCTCCACGTGGATCTTCCAGCTCCAGGGCTCTAGTGTAGCGCCATGTGTCTTGTCATCAGTAATGCCAAGCAGAACGTGTGTGTCCCACCTCCAGCGAGCTCTTGATCTCCCTCCCTAGCGCCTCCAAATGCACCGTCAAGCAATGACCTGATTGACGGGCTAACCTCCGCCCCTTCACTCTTAAGAGTCTCAAGTTGGCACCACATCATATAACTGCCATATCGGGGTTTATCTCAGATGTGTTTTGTCACCCTCTTGAATTTTTGGTATCAGTATACATATATTTTTCCTGTTTCTCAGTATACGAAACGCAGGACTGATGGACCTACAGGGACAACAAGTAGAATAAGTGTTTCTGGGGGTCAGTGGTGGTGATGGGGGGAGGAGTGGTAAAAGGGAGCGGATGTCAAGGAGTTCCAGGAGAAAAGAATGTTTTGAAACTGATTGTAGTAGCAATTTTACAACACTGCTTGACGTGATTGAAGTATGGAATGATTGATACAATATCTGCACCTACTCCAATAAAATGTTTTGAAAAAAATAGATAAACACAAGCATATCAAAGGGAACAGACTTGGAGAGTGGCAGAGGCGAGGGAGGGAAGGTAAAGGTAGACTGGTGAAGAGTGTTAAGTGCCTGAAAAGGTAGAGGGTAGTCCAGAAAAGGAAGAGAAATCCTGGAGGTGATGAAAGGTAAACTTTGGGGCATTTGATTAGTAATTTAAACTGTTGAATACAAAGTTGATGATCTGAAACATAAACCTAATTTACAGTAAAAGATTGTTAAAAATATTTTTTTATAAAAAAGGTAATCGAATTTCAGCACAGGCTTTTGGATGCTTCCTCATATAATTTGTGTAATACATAAATAAATATTATATATGTGTCTATATATATAAACACTGATATAAATTATTCCTTTATAATACCCCGTGTTTAAAAGTCTTCGGTATATTTTTTGTAATAAATTCACTTTATTAATTACTGAGATATACTTTGGTTATATGTGGTTTATTAATAATGAAAATGATTCTTGCTTTATGTTAGCGTTTGAATCCAAGTTCATTTGAAGGAAAACAACAGACAGAAAATCTGTCCAACAATTATTATCAATACTTTAGTAAATAGGCATCATTATGTATGCCTTAGAGGTAGGCATCTTTTCTTCTGGATTGCATTATAATTCAATTCACTCATTCACTGAAGTTTCCTGCACACTTATCATGTGTGAGGCATAGAAGCATAGAGCTGATGCCTGCCTGAAGCAGAGAGTGACCGATTATTCAGTATTCACGGCAATGAAAGCAAAGTTCATCTGTTAAAAGTTCTGAGTGGAATAATCAGGGAAGTGGAGGAAGACCAGACTGAGAGAATAGCACTATAATTGAATCCTGGAGGATGGATAGAAATACAAAAGACAGGAGGTTAAAAAAAATGCTTTATCTTGATTATTGATGCCTACATTCATTGTAAAGGTAAAATTCACATGTAGAAATTATACATTCTGACTTTGAAATGTTGTTGACATGAGGGGAGTGTTAGGCTGAATTTTCTAGAGAAGTACAACCCATGATACTTCCATGTGTACAGAAAGAAAGAAATATATATCGAGAAAGTGGCTCACACAGTTGTGGAATTAGGTGAGCTTAGTCTACTGCAAGTCCATAGGTCATATATTAAATGCAGGTGTATTTCCTGACTTGTGTATGCCGCTGGAACTAAGAAACCAGGAAGCAGGAACTTGGACTCAGAAGCAGGTGGAGCACAGGCTAATGGAAGGAGAGGGGGATGACTCCAAGGTCAGCATGTTAGGCTTGGGCTACAGCTTGAAATGAATCCAAGTTCAGCAACAGTGTAGCAGGTCACCAAGAGCTCCCAGGGTTGGCAGGCAAGGTGAAGGGCTGTGGAATCAATTCCAAGCAGCTATAAATCAATAAGACAGATGCAGTATCCAGGAAGAGAAAGCTAGTTTATACAAAGTATCAATTTACATAGGAGTAGGCCACACCCCTGATGGAACTTCCTTCCAATTACATTAAGGCCATGGCCAGATTAAGAGGGTAGTGGTCTAATCTCATTTTCCCACAACTGATGGATGATCACAGCAGATACCATTATAGAAATGATTATATTTTGTTAGATCAGAATCATGTGGATCCTTTACCTGCTAAACTACTGAGAATCTTGGCCCAGTGGTTGGCCCAAAACCTTTCAGAGGAATGACAGAAAGGGAAAGCACTGGTTGTAGAGTTAGGTTCTCAGCACGAAGCTTACATGGGGGTCAGATAATGCACTTTTATATACTGCTAACTATTAGTTGCCAGCTAGTCTATTGGAACTCATATGTGACACATTAGAATTGTGCCAGAAGTTGTGGAAGTACAAGGAATATAACTCTTCTGTACATTTGTACTTTGAAGCAGCTTTAAAGCACTACTATAAAGCGTGAATGTCTGATCAGTGGCATCGAACCTGGTATCTTCTACATGGTGAAGGAGTCTAGTTTCACACTGGCAGTAATATGGGTGTACCAGGTGAAATGACACTCAACAATTAGGTGGAAGCTAAACAAGCAGGTCCTTGTTAACTCTATTTAGAGGTTTGTTCTAAGTGTAATGTCAAGATATTAAATTATTTTTAGCATATGATAGCATGTGCTACCTTGAAAAGGTTAATAAGATCTTTTGGCTCAAATACTTACCAGGCTCTATGATGAGAATAAGAAGTAAGCATTGGGCTGCTATAAATCTAAAAAGGGGTACAGCTTCAGAAGCCCTCTATATGGTCAGTATGAGTCAGAATGAATTCAGTGGCGGTGGGTGTGGCGGGTGGCGGTGTGAAGCTCTGGCGGTGGTGTTGGGTATATGCTGAATTGCTCATTGCAAGGTCAGAAATTCAAACCCATCAGCTACTCTGGAGGAGAAAATTAGGTCGTCTGTATGTATAAATAGGTACAGCCTCAGAAAGACTCGATAGGCTGGCTCAGACGACAAATAGACCCAGTGACAGTGGATTTGGTTGATGTGGAATGACGAAGATGGGCGACATAGAGGTGATCCCATGAAAGAGGTCTTATACACAGGGCTTACGTTGCATCTTCTAGGTGTCAAAGGATCTGACCGAGGGCCCTTCCTTCTCCTGGTGGGTTGGGACAATGGCCTTCCACTTCAGCCAGGATTGGATTAGTTTAGCACCCAGGTGGCCCGAGGCCAGGAACCAGGAGAGGCTTGCTCCCTCTTGGCATCTTCCAGTGAATTTTACAGGCCACTGACTCACTGGGCCAGAGGTCCCTGAGCCAGGCCCACTCCAGGGACCCACCCATTGCTGATTGTGAAAGTATCGGATGCATGGTGGGTGTGGGGTGACAAATCTGAGCAGAAGCAACCTCTAAAGGTTTTTAAGCATGATCATGGAAAGGGTCTCTACTCTGTCCTTAGAGTGAGAGGGGCTTGCACCCTGTCCCTGAAATGAAAGAGTCTGGCCTTTAAAGTGTTGGCCTCCCCTCCCATCACACCCCAGCTCCAACAATCTACGCTTCTGCTCAGTGATGAAAGGAAGCCCGGACGTTCCTCTGACCCCTCCCTCCTGCTCTGCCTGCTGAGTCCATTCCTCAGAGCTGCCGCGTCCATGCTGAGCCCTTACTCCTGTTAGGGTGGTTCAAATTTACGACAGGACATGGGAAGTTCTAGGCTGGAGCAGCTGTGTGGGCCCCGCCCCCTGTGTACACACACACACACACATGCACACACACACACACACACACACACACACACAGAGGCTCAGGTGGATAAATTCAAATGGGAGGAATGACACTAGGCCCCTTCGTACCACAAACGTATTCTTGGTGCTCTTGGCGTCTGTGTCTGCATGGGCCTGGATCAATAATGAATTCAACCAAGAGGCCCCAGCGTTCATTGTCAACTTGCCCAATGTGCACCACACTTGCCTGGTCTCTGTTTGCTCCATGCACAGGAAACTGAGGCATCGAGAGAGGGGTGAAATGTTGACTGTTATCTATTAATGAAATCTATAGGCTGACCGAGGGTATTGTGAGCTAATTCTTATCCGTGATTTGAACCTACCAACTGCTCCACTGGAGAAAGATGAGCCAGTCTGTCTCCCTAAAGATGGACAGCCTTGCAAAAGCTAGGGAGCAGGTGTCCTCTGACCTACAGTGTCACCATGAGTCAGAAGTGACTTGAAGGCAGTGGCTATAATACACTTGCCAAGTTCAGTTCCATTGATGGAATCCTTTTCAAACTGAAGCTTTAAATCAAGTATCCTGGGTCAAAGACAGAAGGACAATTTTAGGGAAATCATACAAAGCAAAATGAATCATTTTCACCCTGTTCATTGAGGACTGCAGTGGTACAATTGCCAAAATATATTTTAAAAATTCAAGTATCAGTGATAAGTGCATTCAGCATATCTTTTTTCAAGCATTTGATTTTTGTTGTTTTTGGTCAAAGATACACTATGTGTTTTGCTAAAGTGTTTGACCTGCAAAAAGTGTTAGGAAGATTTATGTAATTATCTATGAGAATATGTGACTATATGAATGGATCTTATCCAATGAGGGGAAAAACAAAAGCATTTAAAAATAATATTTGTGTATTTTCCTCTGATTTTATTACTTCCCATGGACGTGGCATTGCTTTACTGTTTTCCTTAGAACAGTGGTTCTCAACCTTCCTAATGCCGCGACCCCTTAATACAGTCCTTCATGTTGTGTTCCCCCCCCAACCATAAAATTATTTTCATTGCTACTTCATAACTTTAATTTTGCTACTATTATGAATTGGGTGACCCCGTGCAAGGGTTGTTTGACCCCCAAAGGGGTCGCGGCCCACAGGTTGAGAACCACTGCCTTAGAACATGGGTGATATATATCTAGAGACAAAGATGTACCATTTTCTGAAACCAAGAAAATGTCGGTATTAGTCCATTTTTGTTGTTCATCCAGTTCTATAGATGCTAACAAATCAAGTTACAAAATTATCCTAGTGATTTAAGGGGTCTAGAAACAAATTTGAGAGCAAATTAAATTTTATTTTAGATAATTCAAATTGACATTATATAGAATAAACTACCTTATGTTTGTCATAAAACAAGAAAGAACTGTTATCCTTCTGGAACATATTGAATGTTTATATCTTAGTTCTCAGAATAAATTCTAAAATTTAATCTATATAAAAATATTATTATGTCCAAATTGTAAAATCTATGGAAGAATTCCAGAGGGGGTGTTATTCTTCATTACCAATTTGATTATTACAAGTAAATAATTTTGCAAGTACATTTTATTATGCTTTGGGAGAAATATGAGGATTTCCATTCCCGTAAAGAGGTAATGTCTCAGAAACCCACAGGGGCAGTTCTACTCTGACCAATACGATTGCTATGAGTTGTATTGGACTTAAAATGGCAGTGAATTTAGTTTAATATGCTTGAAGCTTCTTCACTTTTCTATCAAAATAATTAAGTTCTGTTATAAAAAAAATTCTGTGATGTTAATTAAAATGATTGCTATTTTAAAAAATAGCATGATTTTCAAAGGTTGGTATCAAAATCTATAAGTTGCCCTGGAGCTTACTCTATTTTTATATCTAGTATTCTACATTCCTAGGGAGGCCCAGTGGTGTAGAGGGTTACATGTGGGCTGATAACTGCAAAGTCAACAGTTTGAAACCACCAGCTGCTCAGTGTGACAAAGATGAGGCTGTCTACCCCCATAAAGATTTACATCCTCAGGAACCCACTGGATGACTCTGCCCACTCTTGTAGGGTCACTATGTGTAATCCACTCAGTAGCAGTGAGTCACTCAACATTACTAAATCGAGTTTTTCTTAATTACACATTTAACATTTTATATTTCTAAATTATGTATCCCTAAACTAACAATGACATATATTTTCTGATAATTTTGGATAAAAGAGTAATTGAGAGAATCATATGTATTTTTCTTATGCAAATACCAAAAGTCATAATATTGTGTTCAGTATAATAAAGAATAACTTTTATTGTCATCAAATCGAGATGATTAAATTGTTTTGTTTGAGGCAAAGGAACAAAATGAAGAATAAGATAAACATATAAGAAGAGTAAGAATGCTAATTTTTAAAATGAGAGCCACTGTTCTAGAGAGCTAGATATAGATCAGCTGCACCTCCACCTGAGGTCATCAGTCAGCCACCTGATTGAAAAGCTACGCTCCACTCCTACATTTCTGTGTATCTCCAAGTTGTCATGAAATTATGTAGCTGCCATAGATATTTACTGATAATACTTTTGCCAGATAATCTACACTATAGTATGCATGCTACAAAAATATTTCAAAATGATTATGGCTATCTCATTTTATTAATGGATCTCATGCTGACATAAATTAAAAATCTCAAACAAAAATATGTAGAATATCAAAACCCAGGTGAAACTATTGCTACCCTGCAGGAGCAGTGTGACCTCTTGGTTCTTTCTTTTCTCTGCCACTTTATCTAAGAACGTAACCCCACTTATTTCCTACTTTCCGCCTTTATTTCTCAGGATGGCTTTTATCGCCATCTAATGCATTGCATATGTATGTATAAACTTGGGCATTACTGCTTGGTAGAAGTAATGTGAAACAGGAACTTCTTATACTGAATGTGACTTTCTAACCAAAATTATTATTTATTTTTCTAATAGGAAAAGTTGATATATTTTTAGGGAAAAAATCTGTTTCATTATTTGTTGACAAAATCAAATGTATTTGAAAGGCGTATGTGTCCTGTGTACTTTTCACAAAGGACACATTAAACTTACTTTATAATGTATAAAGTAAACAAAGCTTAAAAAAATCGCCCTTCTTAGATCTGTGTGATTTTCAAATCCAGCACATTTAATTCATAGGAATATGGTTCCTCCTAAAGGTTCTAATTCTAGAAAGATACTGAATATGACAACCTGACAATCAGTATCTGGGATGCTGTCACCACTTTGCTCAGATCAATTCCTAAGACCTCTGCTGGGCCTGTGCAAGTTGCATAAGAACACTTCTAGAGCCATTAGAGTGGGCATGTTCCACCTGTCACGGGAGCAACAGAAAAGATCATTTGAAATCCATCTGTACAGGAGGTCTTGCGGCAGAAACCAGTCATCATTCTCTCCAATACAGCCTTCTGGGTAAAAAGATCTTGTCAAATGCCTTGGGCAGGAAGTTTATTGCTGAGACTATTTTCAAACCATTTTATAAACCAAGAAAAGTGGCTGAAGTGTTGTAAAGGCCGGGAGTGGCCTTGTAATAATTTTGTAATAATGATGGTCAGATCCTTATGATTGTTTTAAGTCTTAGATCCTTGTGAGAAGAAACTATATACTACTATCTAAACCACAAATTCCTAGTATAATTATAAAACAAAATAAAAGTAAGAGACCTCATTTGGATCCAAAGTTTGTGCACAATCAGAATGTATAAAAAATTAGAAGCAAAAATGTTGTGTGAAATGTCTAATAGAGGGAAGCACATTCATCTATTTGTTAACAATTAATGTGGAAATAGGATTATATACTTAAACTTCATACTTTTAGCTCTGTCTATAAATGTCTACATTTTAAGATACATATTTTTAAACTGCATTCATTCAATGGAAGAGCATAGGTTTGTAAGTTAAAATAAACCACTCACAGATGTTACTCTGTTGGAATAGTGAAGAGGTAAACCTGAAAATCTAAACACTGAGAGAGTTTTAATGCTAATTATTCCTAAAATGGAAATGCTAGATCTTTTGGAAAAAGTAATAAGAGAAAATAGATACTATAATAAAGAAAAAAAACATTTATTTATATATATTATAGCATACATAGCAAATAACATATATTTAGAGTACAATAGAATGTATCTTGATAATTAAGCACTTTTTATTTATGTGGCCTATGGATAATATCATCACTTATGCTACATATTATAGATATAATTCATTATATTTGATTAGAAGTATATGCTTATTTTGGTTTAGAGTTATATATCATAGACCATAGTGTTTCTTATTACTAATTTTCCTCCTGTCTTCAAATGAGTTGTGCAAACCATTTTACCCAGAGTATAAAATTGTGAATCTTGTTTTGGTGAAACAACTAAAGTTTTTAGAATTGATTGTTTAAGTACATTTATATAACATTTTCTGGTCCCCAGACTGTCAAAAGTGAATTTTTCTAAAATAGAGTATTTGTTCAGTGTTTTCCATAGCCTCCTAATAATCAGTAGTCTCTTTCATGAGGAGAGAAGAAAGCACGGGTGAAGGTTCTAATTCATTTTATATTAAAACCAATCATTTGACTCAGCTCTTCTTTGTCTTCCAATTTTATGCTGGAAATGGCATAAATACATTTTGCAAAATCTTATCTTTCATATTTTGGTAGTCACCCTAACTTGGCAGCCATTTTCATCACAGGTGAGAGAGGGTCAGAAACAAAGAGGAAGACCCTCAAGAAGATGGATTCGTGTAAGTGGCCGTAACCATCGACTCGAACATCCTCCTGGCTGTGAGGAGGCACAGCACCGGCCTTTCTCCACTCTGTGTGCGCAGTGTCACTATGCGTCTGAGCCCATTTGAATGCATGGGACAACGACAATATGCTACTTGTTAAAACTGTAAATGTGTTTATTTACCGTAACTCTGAGCTTGCAGATGTTGAAAGAGCCCAATACTTTAGGATCCAATCAATGATATTTGAGAAAAATACATAATGAATTAGAATGTTTTCTTTAATGTTACATAACTGTAGTGGAACTCGATTGCAGATATACTGATTAAATTTTATATCAGTAAAAGAAGACTATTGAGCTATGATGATAAGTTTTCTTCTGGTAAAATATATACAGACTTTATACTTTACTAATTAGTGAGATTTCAGAAGGTTTAGTTTTCTTATGATTCACTTTCTGATTCATTTCTCTTAAATATGGTTAGATTAAATTGTATCAAATTTGGCACTAAAGTAGAATTTTATCAAGCATTCCTTCCTCATGATTTAAGCAGAACTGAAAAACTAAAGTAATAAAATTAAGCAAGTATATCTTATTACTAAATAATACTTTATATCCTTAGAGACACTCCCTATTCTAACTCAGTACATCCTAAACTCTCAAAATATTTAAATTTCACACCACTGTACACATTTTAGTTTAGTTTTTTTTTTTTTTAAAGCTTGATGTGATTTTAAACTTGCAAAATTTACCCTCTGGCATTCTGCAAAGGAAACAGGAATTAACCATTCAGTTTGCTCAGCAAGGAAAGATGAATCTTCCTGATACTGTGAGTCTCCAGCATGGCATATACAAAGCTGTTTCTAAGATTATAACTCAGGAAAACATTTCCACAGCTATTGTGTTGCTACTTGCTTCATTACTCTGCTCTTAAAATGCTTAGTCTTAATACTGCAGGGTGGATCCCATGGTTAAGTAATATTGATTCTGCCGTTGTTCTTTCTGAAAATATAGATATTACTATGTGTTAACAGCACAACAACCTGGACAAGGAATTCATGTGCAGCTATTTATTAATAATTTATAAAGTTATATTTTATGAATTAAGAATCACCCAAGATTTTATATATAGTTAAAACTGGAAGGTGAGCTAAGCAGAAATGCAAAATGATTCCATTACTGCCTATAATGGTACAGATTGGCTTAGAAAAGGCAAGTATATATTAAAGAGCTAGTGATAGGATTTCTTTGAAGTCTGCCCAGAAAGCAGACTGCTGGGCAGCTAGTCGCATTATCTACTTGTTTTGTCAGCTTTGTAATTTGCATGTGTATTTCATGATTTTTCACCGATTTCTCTTATTTACTTGCAAGTTGAAACATGTCATTAAATTGCTAGTATCTTTCATCACCAAAGAAGCAATGAGGTTTTGAATTTGGTTGATAATAATGAATGTTGATGACACAGGTAATTCATTTTGGTAGGGATAGTTAGCTTTATTGAGAAGATGCCCCTTAGAACAAAAGGTATCATTCCATTGCCTCTGTTTATTTCCTATCTTGAAAACTGTAAGTAATTACGTAATGCTGTGGAGCCTTGCTGGCATAGTGGTTCCACCTTGAGCTTCTATCCATAAGGTTAGCATTTCAAAACTCCCAGGCCCCTGTGGGAAAAATGCAAGGTTTTCTACTGCGTTAAAGAATCAGTCTCAGAAACGCACATGGGGCAGTTCTACCCTTCGTAGAGGGTCCCTACAACTGAGAAGCAACTTTTTGGCGGTGGATTTGGTGTTTCGGTATAGTGGAAATCGTAGCGCCCTAGTGGTGTAGTGTTTTCGGGGGTGGCTGCTAACCAAAAGATGCAGCAGTTTGAATCCACCAGATGTTTTGTGGGAAAAATACGAAACGTTCTGCGCCAGTACAGATTTCCAGTCTTAGGAAAACAAACTCACAGTATTGTCCCAGCGGCTTGCTGTGGATTCAACCACCTTGGTGCTAGTGAGTGAGGTGTCGTTGTTTGGTTGGAACAAGTGTAAGACTGAGAGACAAGAAATGTGCCTTGGAATCTACTGTGAGCTGGCTATGAAATGTTGCCTTGCTCCTCTCAGTAGTCGATTGTTCTAAAGTGATGCCTCGGTTATCCAACTCAATTTCTTCCAAATAATTGGTTCTGAAGCCCAAAAATCACACCTATAAATTCACGATGGAGGCTTTTAGCCTTTTGGCTCATCACCGTCTTTGATAAATTGCCATCAAGTTGTTTCTGATTTATCCCTATTAACAATAACTTTCCAATCTCTTCGATGGTCAGGGTTCTTTGTTTTGTGGTTAATTATTTACCACCTTCTGCTACATTAGCCTCTTTAATAACATTGTGTTTTCAAAAATGGTGCAAATGTAGACATAGCCATGTTATATTCAGCCACCAAATCAGACAAGGAGCAACCTGATTCAAATTTCCATTTTTTCCTTTAATTTAATCATGTTTCCCACAGTTGTTCTCTGAGCATTATTGCTGTTATCACTAACTCTCTTTGGAGTCATGGTTAAATAATTTACACAAATACGTAGTGAGCAAGAGCTCAATGAGAAATGTTGGAATGCACGGACATATTCATTGTCTGTCGTCTGACTGAGAGCGGTGCTTAGACCACCTTTTGTGGTCATTGCTAGACATGACATGGGACCCATTCTTGGGTGCACACATTTTTTCAAGTCAGGTTTTTTGTGTGTTAGTTGTATGATCTGGGTGTGTTTCTTCTGGTCTTGCTTTAATTTGGCAGGATGGTGCACTTTTCCTGTTCACCTTTACCAACTCTGAATAACAAAAGAATTAAATCGTGTAACACTTGTGGACAACAGAGTTGCAATATCTTTACCCATGCTCTCTAGCTCCTTGCCTAACTCCTTGAATTTGACTCCCAGTGATCCTCTAGGATAGAGCCCCACAGGGTCCTCAAGGCTAAACCTCTTCAGAGAATGAGACTGCCACACCATTCTCCTATGGAATGACTTTGGTAGTCTCAAACTAAAGACCTTATCAGCTGAACACATATCCACGGCACCACCTGGTACCCTTTCATGCTCTCCAAGTGTAATAGGCAAAAGCAAACTCACTGCCGTTTCATTCATCCCAACACGGAGCGAACCTACTAGCATTTCTGAAATAGGTGGCTTGACCTTCCCCTGAGAAGCAGTTGGTGGGTCTCACTGCAGACACAAGGAGAGCCACCCGATGCATACTCCCCAGCACCACAAGGACCCCTTTCCTCTACGGTGCTCCCCACCTGCCCCACACGCCATGTTCAACCACACATAGCATTTTATTTTAATAACCTGCCACTTTCAGTATATATGGAAGAGAAAGAGATGCTTCCTTGTCACAGTGTATGGTTCTGAGCTAATAGACCACTAACACTCAAAGTTAATAATAACGCTAAAGCAGCCCTACTATTATTGTATTATTCTCCAAGTCATCTATTTCCTCTTTCTTTTTCAGGATTCCCTTAAAAGAATATTCAAAGAACATTTCACTCACCTATAAAGGTAAGAAAGAGAAACCTTTTCTGATTATAAAATATATGGTTCTTGTTTTAGCACTGCCTCCATAATTTACTTTCCATGTAGAATCTAGATAGAATTGATGTTGCTTATATTGTACAAGGGAAAAGTGTGTTATTTCTACTTCTTTGCTAGACCTGAAATTGTTCAACACATATTGTTTAATAGAGTTTATTTATTATTGTAGACAAAATTGATTCTACCATTTGCAACTTTATATTAAGGTATCCAAAATTTAATGGTATTTAACATCATTATAAGCAATTGACATATATCAGATGCTACCTATCTTACTAGAAACTAGTATTCCCTTCTGTATCATGATTTCATCTTAAAATGCTATTCTAAACCATTAATTTTAAAGAAACAACTAAAGTAACCAAAAGCATAATTAACGTTCAATGATTTAATGATATAAATGTTAATTTGGAGGAATTTTCTTCAGTATCAGGTTTACTTAAGAGAATGCCAGAAAATGTGGCCCCTTTTTTGGCTAGAGCATATGTAAAGGTAAATTTAGAATTTCAAGTCTAATAAATACTTTTCTGATAATAGCTTAATTGTAGCTATTTCAAACAAATTTGTTTAATTGTGGTGAATCATATGCAAATTGTTCAGATGTAGGTCAACTCCCTGCTCCCAGATTCAAGCTTTTTTCCTAACTCAGAACTAACTACTCAATGTCTAAAAGAAGCAGAGTGGTACAGATTTAAAGCAAAAAAAAAAAAAAAAAGAAGATTCACTACCCCCCACAAAAGAATCCAACAACAACAATAAAGCGACAGTAATGAGCTAGGAATCAGAAAGTCATTATATAAATGGAAAAGCAGAATGCCTTATGTATACTTTAGCTGACCATCTCTTATTATTTCTATGTGTTTATAAAAATAGTGTCATTGCCACTCATGAGATCAGTGGCTGGCAAATCATGGTGCCTCTTGGACTCGTGAAATACATGCAGTGATCACTGGCTAAAATAAGGAATGAGTAAAACAAAGAGGGTAAAAACAAGTGCATGGAATCTTCTAATAATCTTACTGGGAAAGAACATATGAAGTCTTTTCTGGTTCCATTATCCTACGAGATACAATAGAATTGTTTCCAAGACTAATGTTTCTAAAATCAGGCTAGCACATCTTTCTCTGCAGAGAAGCTAGTGAGTTTGAAACACTAACCTTTTGGCTTGTAACTCAACTACTTGAACCACTTTGCCAGAGCATGCCACTTTGATACTCTGACCCCCTGGCAAAGGAGTGGATCTCATCTACCTGACAGGCAAGCATACTTTGTTTGGCTCTGAATAATGTCATCTAAAATATATCAGGGCTGCAAAAGCGAAAGTAGCCCATTATCTTTCTTTCATGTTCTGTTGTAGTTTGAATCTTTGTGATAAAATTTTGACTCTAATTTCCCATCTGTGTATGAGATTTTATTATTTTATGTATTCTTTTATATTGTGTACTGTGCTTTCGAGACAGTTTTTACTGTTAACAATATATTAATAGTAATAAAATGGTTTTCATGTTTTATGTGGTACATTTGTTGTCTTATATCTTTGGATTGTTGCAGCTAAGGATTTTGGTATATTGACAGAAAATAATGACTGCTAGTTATTGATCAAAATGTATTTTTCCTTAAATTATAGTAAATTAGGATACTGGTGTGTAAGTCTGGGTACTTTAGAGAAACAAATCCACAGAAACTCATATGTGTAAGAGAGAGTTTTGTATAAAGTTTAAGTGCACATCAAGAAAATATTCCAACCCAGTGCTGCCCAAGCCCACAAGTCCAACATTAACCCATTAACCCATATGTCTGACACCAATCCACAACATCATCCTCCATCTCACAAAACACACTCTCTAACACTGACTGCATGAGGAAAGCCGAGTCAGTGAATGTGTAAGCATCTCATCTCTGGCAAGGGTCTCCACATGGCTGCCCCAGCACCCAGGGCTGCATCAGGGTAGGTCCATGGGACTTCTCCTCAGGGATGTCTTGTAGGAAGTGAGCCTTGCCAGCTGAAGCAGGAAACTGGCTAAGGCAGCTGCACCCTGGTCTGACCAGCACAAAGCAAGAGGTTGGAGAACTCAAAAGGGGAGACTCACTAAGCCATTTATCACCCTGCCCTTCAATTAACCCCACATGTATTTATTGGCCCGATTGGCACAATAAATTAACTACCTCAACTGGGTAATATAAATATTGATTTGAAAATTCTTCTTCTTCATGGGAACTTGATTATTTTAATAATTTACTTGTATATTTCCTTACAACATTTAATCTTTAGCATGTTATATACATTAATTATTGAAATTCAGTGGACAATGATTTCTCTAATTAGTAGACTGGGAAGAACAAGTGATATGTACTTTATATTTCTTTCAATAGAAATATTTTTTCCATTTAAATTATTTAATCCAAATCAAGACTGATGGCCATTGAGTCCATTCTAACTCATAATAACCTTTTTTGTGGTTTAAAAGACAATATATTTAGACAGGGGAAGATAAGATCCTTTTTCTCTAATAGAGTGGCTGATGGGTTTGACTACCTACTTTGTGGTTAGAAACTTAATAACTAGGCCACAACACCACCAGACCTCTTTGAATTATTTAAAACAAGAACAAATAGAACTTTTCATTAAAGAGAAATGATATTCTCTAAGTTAGCTGCCACTAAAATTTGATAGTTATTCTTTCAGACTCCCCCCTCTCTGAATATGTATATATTCATGTTCTAAATATTTTAAATTAGAATCTTACAATAGAACTAAAGGAGACCACCCTTAATTATATTATAAGTATACAGAAGACAAATTCTCATTGGATAGGGAAATTAAAGTGAGAAGGAATAGTGTTACAGTAAAGAGGCATAAAATGTGCTGTGTGTGTGTATATAAATGATCAAGAGTGCGGAAAATTGGTCATGTATGTATTTATGCAGATACATTTTGGTATATCAACCTGAAGATCTACTAAAACTTTTCAAGAGTTACTCCAAATGGCAACTCCATGTTTTATAGCATCATAGGACCTCTGAGTGAAAATAGAACATATTAAACTATTTCATATATTAAAATTAATTGTTTGTATTTTAACCCATTAGGCTGTTCACTACTGATGAATAATGACTTTTGTTCATTGTATAACTTAATAGATTATGAGTAATATTGGTTCAGCTAATTAAAGAGTGAGAACTTGAATGGGACAGGCAGAAATGTTAACCTTACTAAAACCTTGTAACTGTTCTGATAGATTAAACAAATATAGTATAAATACAGGCAAACCTATTTTGATTGTGCAGCTCTTTTGGACTTCACAGGTACAGCAGAGTTTCAAAATTGAAGATTTATGACAACATTGGGTCAGGAAGGTCTATTGGTGCCATTTTCCAACAGCATATGCCTATTTGAGTCTCAGTCATAATTTGGTAATTTTCACAGTGTTTCAAACATTTGTCATAATGCTATTTCTTACTTAAATGACTACAGTCTAATGTGAAACATAATTCTTATATGTGTTGGAGAAACAGAAAATGTGGTTGATTCACTTTGTTCCAATATTTCAATATGTATTGTGGTCTGGAAAGAAACCCAAAATATAGAGAGATTTTACTATACAGTAACCATGATTTTAAATTGGGTTTCAGTGGTTCTTTATGATACTAATGCTCAGAATCATACCTACAAGTGAATATAGCAGAAAAAAACCAACTTTATGGAAAACACATTACTTTATAAATTGCTGAACTTTTTTCTGTGTTAGAGCCATTATTCTTGGCGTTTTAAAATGACAGGGCAGATACACAGAGGTTTGTTTTTGTTGCTTGTTTGTTATTTTGTCACTCAGTTCTAAACTCTCAAGCTAGAACTAGGTCTCTACGTCCTTTAATTCCTTGAGAATTATTTCCATAGTGGGTGGCGAAGGAGTGGGTTTAATATGCCTAACAACTTTTTGTAATTGGGATTTGATATGGATCCTGAAAAATGCATAGGCTCTGTCTAGTTTATAAAGTGGAGAAATGGACAATTCAGGCATAATAAACTGTAAGAGGACACATGTGTGTTTGTGGCCCATGAGCATTTTGTGCACTTCACACATGAGTATGTTGTGTGAATGTGTATGTGTGAGTATTTATGAGTGACCATCCGTGTATGTGAACTTTTTCATGCCCATGTGTTTCTGTGCACGTGGTGTATATATACAAGTGCACATTTATAAGTATGAATACGTCTATGTGTATGTATGAACATACACTTTTGCATGTGTATATATATTCAAGAACGTGAAAAACAAGTTCACAGAACTGGATGATCTTGACTCTACTGCAAGGTTTCATCTGCAACCTAGAGGAACACATGTGATGGTGTATTCCAGCACGTAAGGTCATTAGGTGTAGAAATCAGTGAGGGAGCAACAAGGACAACAGCAGATTAACTGCGGATATAATCTACTTCTTCTGAGAAGTTCCTCTGGAGGCCACAGGCAATGGCAATGAACACAGAGATGAGAGAGTGGACGTGGAAAGTAATGCTGAGGTAAACAAATTCTTAAGGGAAAGGAATACATATTTAAGTTCAAGTTACATGGACTGAACACCCTTATAATCTCAGTAATATTCAGCTCAGATCAACATAGATTTCTTCAGCAACTATCATAGCATTTCGAAGATGATCTGTAATTTAAAAAGCGACATAGAACTTATCCTAGAAACAGACCCGGGTTTTGAGCGAGAAGAGAAGCACCCATGACTTCTGTTTTGTGTTGACACATTCTTTCCCTAGTTTGCTAGCACAGAAGGGCAGCGATAGACTGCATGGAATGTTCCTGGAAGGACAGGATGCTCAGGAAGAGAGTAGATTTGACCGAATCAACAGAATGAGGAAGAAGTACAACTTGATCAGTAGCATTTAGTCCAAGTGATGGTGCCCTGTTAGTGCTTAATAAGTTTCTGTTGAATTGAAAATTTTATTAAAATTAGATGACAAATTCGTGGTTAGCATGACTTAGTAACAAGAACAACTTAGTGTCACAGAAAGTTAACACAAAGTGATATTAGAGAGAAGGGTGTCATTTCGCAGTTCATCAATGGAGTATAAGATGAGTTAAAAATGGAGACATAAGATGAACTTGGTATTAGGGATATTTCTCTGGAATATTAAGGCCCTTAGCTTTATCTAGAGTAACAGGAATGTGATAGTGTGAAATTCGTATTGGAGTTTGATCCTAGGGGGCAAAGTGTTGGGTTTGGGGGGACAATGATGCCAACGAGTAAGGTATTTTACAAGTAAGTCCTCACAAGAAAAGATGTGGATCTAACATGAAGCAACAAAGGAAAGATTGAAAAGAATCTGGTTCACTGACTCAAGAGTTATTTGAAAAGCACTGTCAGTGGAACATCTTGGATATTTAGTTTATAATGGAATAGACAAGAAAGCTACAGGGTGAAAAGGAAAAATGAAGATATAGGATATGTTCTCAGATGAGTGTTACTATTCTAAATTACAATAAAGTATATTGAATGAAATAGACATATTTGGAAAGAAGAGGGTAGTTTTTAAAATCAGTTTTAAAATATGGCATATGAATTGCTAGTTGAAGAAGAAAGGGGTAAGAAATGGAAGAAATGCATATTTTATGTATGTACATGTAATATACATCAAAACAGGCTAATATGCGCCAATTTTGTCTACCCAGAGTAATGTAAAAGCTTTACTTTCTCATTAATTTATTGCTGTCAAATTAACTTATTGCTTTAATATTTTGCTTGAAGCACTAGTAATTCATTCCATATTTCAAACTGTACCACATACAGGGAAGAATGCTGTAGTTGAAAACTGGTTCCAGGCCTGTGAAAATATCATGTGTCTCTATTAACAAAGCAAGGAGGAAAACAGCGGCAATTACATGCCTGAGCCTGTTTCAGCTTCAATCACCTGGATTACCGAGGCAGAAACCTCCTTTGTGCTCGACTTCACCTTAGAAGTGCCCTTCTCTCTATCTTACCTTGCTTCTGGGCATCTTTCCATGTTCTCTTACTAGCAAAGCACATTCATTTCTCTAATTTTTTGATATCCCAATGAAAAATATATTTATAGTATACTTAAAAATTCTGAGAAAAAACATGATGTCACATGTTTCTTGGCTGAAAGTAGAGAATGCCAGAAAACAAACCCATTTATTTATGTTTTATTGACGGAAAAGATATTCCACAGCTTGATACCATCAAGAAGAATGGAAATTTCAGAACACCTCCTTGTTCTCCTGTGAAACCTGCACATGAACGAAGAGAAAGTTATCTGAACAACAAATTGTGTGGTTTGGAATCTGTATGCTGAGGAAATCGCCCAAGATTCTGCACACTATGAAGAAGATGATCAGGATTGGATGAAGGCTTATTAACAGCCTGCTATCTGTACCTGATACAACTGTGCTTGCTCAAAGGGGAGGGGGCTTGAAGCACTTGCTGATGTAGATCAATGGCGGCAGCCTTCAGTTTGGATTACAACTTAATATGAAGGAACCCAAAATGTTCACAACTGGACCAAGGGATGGTATCCTGATAAAGGAAGAACATACCAAGTCGTCAAGCATTTCATTTTACTTGGAGCCATAGCAATAAATGGAAGAAGCAATGAAGAAATCAAAGAATATATTGCATTGGGTTACTCTGCGCCACATAACCTTTTTTTTTGTTTGTTTCTATTTATTGGTTTTGTTTGCTCTGTTGATTTTTTTTTAATTATTTTTTTAATCTGTGTCCTTTTTTTTTTTTTAATCAATTTATTGGGGCTCATACAATTCATCACAATACATAGATCAATTGTGTAGAGCACATCTATACATTTGTTGCCCTCATCATTCCCAAAATTCGCTTGCCTCTTGGGTTACCGGAATCAGCTCATTTTCCTTTTCCCCCCCCTCCGCCTCCCTTCCTCTGCCCCCCTCCCCCATGCACCCTTGATAGTTTATAAATTATTATTATATCTTATATTACACTGTCAGGTGTCTCCCTTCATCTACCCCTCTGTTGCCCATCCCCCAGAGAGGAGGAGGTTATATGTAGCTCTCTGTGATCAATTCCCTCTTCCTACACCCCCCTTCCCTCCTGGTATCGCCACTGTCACCCCTGGTCCTGAGTGGTTCATCTGTCCTAGATTCCCTTTTTAAGGTGTTGAAGAGCAAGAGTGTTACTTTGAGGATGAAGGTGAGCCTGACCTATGCCATGATATCCTCCATTGTATCATACACATGTGAAAGTTGGACAATACATAAAGAAGACAACAGAAGAATTGCCATGTGTGGACTATGGTGTTGCACCAGAATATTGAAAGTAGCATTAGTGTCAAGGAGAACTAAAGACATGTCTTGGAAGAAGGACAGACACCAAATGCTCCTTAGACTTGAAGGTGGAGAGACTTCACTTCAGCTCGTGTACTTGAGCATGTTCCCAGGAAAGACCGGTGTGTGAAAGAGAACATCATGCGTGGTAAAGTAGAAGACCGCCGAAAGAGGAAAATTCTCAATAAGAGGCATCGGCACCATGGCTGCAACAACAGCTTCAAGTGTAGCCTTGTATTTTTAACAGGCTTATTGGGATAGAATTCCCAAATCATACAATTCAACAGTTCAATCATATTAAGAAGAGTTATACAATCATTCCCACAATCAATTTTAGAACAGTATTTTTTCCTTTTTGTACTCATTGTTATTACCTCAACATTCCCTCTACGTCCCCAGCCTCCCCTGCCACCCACCCAAGCAATCATTAATTCACTTACTATCTCTATAGTTTTATCTGTCCTGGAGTTCATATACAGGAAAAATAAATAAAAACAACACAAATAAAAAGTAAGAACAAAAAAAGTAAAATAGAGGAAAACCTTCTATAAAAAAGAAAGTGGAGAGTATTAAAAACTCTATGAAAAACTAATTTAAAATGGGTCAAAGGGATGAGCAGACATTAAGGTGTTAGAATTTAACCTAACTACATTGGCAATAATCCATAGTCCGATGCATTCTGCATAATAACAGGCTATTCATCTCCTTTCTCTGTGGTCAGAGGGGTTTTATCAGAGGCTTACTCCATGTGTATTTCACCTTCATTTCTTTTTGACTTGTTTTTAAAGAGAAAACAATTTTAGAGTGGTGTCATTGACCATTTTTAAGAACATGTTTGACAATAAATTGATTTAAGAAAAATGTATGTTTTAAGTAAAGGTCTTTCCTCTCATTGAGTTTTTGTTGTTGTTTTAAGGAAACACATTTGGTGTGTTTATTTTCTAATTAATTTTACTAGGCAAGCATCCCTTCTACTGTACTTTCATTATACTCACCTCAATTTATTTTAAATCACTTTATCTTAGATCCAAAGTTAGCTTTAGAATCCTCTGTCCCACTCATTTTTCTTTTAAATTAGAAGATCACTCTTGTCTTTTTCCTTGACATTTTAATTCTCTGTAAACCTTACAAGAAATAGTTTTCAAACTCCTGCAACAGTTTTCTGCTTGCTTGCTTTCAGTTCTTCTCGCTCAGTATTTTCTGGAGGAGGGCTCTTCATCCCAGGTATGTCTACACACCCAACGCTCTCTGTGAGTAATATGCAGCAGAGCCATTGATTGCACTTATTTGATATCGTGATTCCTTCTAAAATTATATTTGATATCGTGATTCCTTCTAAAATTATATAAGTGGGACCATGTTTCTAACCCCCAAATGAGCATTCACTTAATTAAAATATCAAATAAAGGGGAAGCTGGAGGCGGATGTGTTGGGCTAGTAACCGCGAAGCCAGCAGTTCGAAATCACGAGCTTCCCCTTGGAAGAAAGACAGGGCTTTCTACATCTGAGAGTGACTATCCCAGGAACCAACAAAGGCATTGCTACCCTGTTCTGTAGGGCTGCGATGAATCAGAATGGATTTGATGGCACTATGGTTTTAAATTTTTTATATCAAATAATTATAAATCTTAGTAACTACATATGAAATAATTACATATTACATGCTTGCTTAGTGATGGCTTGTATGTACTAGGTGCTCAATTATTATTTATTGTATGAGTAAATATATGAATAATTCTATAATCCATAAAAACACCAATATTCACATTTTTACATGATTTCATAATGCATTATTGTTGGATGTTGTGCAGTTTTATTTTCAGTCTCTACCAAGGAATATGATACCATTATACCATTGTTTTAATAGAAAGCAAATATTTTTTTAGGACAGTTTTCAGGAAAATAAAATTTAATTATATATATCTAAAAATTCAGCAGCAGCTCAATACTTTTAATGCATGTGTGAAACTTTAATCAATTATAAAAATGATTATTTTATATAAATAACTATCTTAATTTTAATTTTTCCCGTGGGTATATTTCTAGAAGAGTAGGGCTTTTGATACATTTTGTGAAATTCATTTCTCAAAAGATGGTACCAATTGATATTACCAGGCAAAGCCATGGCCCTTCAAAATCCAGGTGTTGAAAACTCAGATTCCAAATTCATGAGCTAGATTATAGGCTACTTTTATGATTAGTCCCAATTATTTTTCTCCTCACTGGCCTTCTCAATTTATTCTCAGGTATTCAGTGATTGGTTAAAGCTGCAATGTTATCCAATTATCTTTTTGTGTAAGATTTTCCTCTCGGATATGTGCATAATTGATTGATTGAGTTTTCAGTTTTCCTGTTCTAGATGTTCAATTATTCCTGAAAAGTCTGAATAATGACATTTAAAAAGAACTTTGAAGTCTTGTCCTCCTCTTGTAGGATTTAATTGCAATGGATCAAGACTCCTTTGAAATTGTGTGTTTTTAAATAGCATCCAGGACCAAAACTTTCCAGATATATTTATACAATTTTAGTTGCTGATTCTGTGAAAAAAAATAGCTGAAGATATATAAGTAATAAGCATATGAACCAATTTGATGATTTAAAATAATTTACATATGATAGCTATGCTCTATATAAGTATGAATGTACATTTAAGTTTAATTAGACAATTATGCAAAATAACTTGGGATAACGATCACCAAATGGTAGTCATTAAACCCAATTTATTTTTGTAGCATTCTCAGTTTTCATGTGTTTCTTTTTTTGGTAATTTCCCTTCCATCCAGGCAAACACAAGAACGCTCCAAAGAAAAACTGAAAACATATAATCAGGATATACACCAAGTTTACAAGTAAATTGTTAATGTAAAAGATAGGCTGTTTGGTTTGTGCTTAGGGCTGTAACTTCAAAAGCTAGAAAATAAAACAAGGAGTTTAATTTTTTGTTCCCCACCCCATTTTCCCCCCTATATTCACTATCATCTATTTTGTTTGGATCTATGCTTATATGTATTTTTTCCTTTATCTTTAAATTTCCAAAGATTTGTTTCTGAACATAATATTTATGTATAATGATGAGCAAACTGTGGTGGCCATTCTCTAAATAAGTAGAAGTAAGTCCGTTTTTAAATGCTATAAATATTTAGAAAATAAACAATAATTAAAAAATTTTCCCCCCTAAAATAACTCTGTAACAGACATGTTGTTCTTCTATCTAGGTAGAGTTCAGTTTTATTTATTTATTCATTATGGTTGAGAAATAACAGAAAATATGCTTATTGCTAAAGATTAGTTTAGAATAAAAACTAGATAAGATCCCCAGGTCATACACTCAATAATCAGATTCCACAATCACTTTTTAATGAGTTTAGCTTATTGAAAGTAATTGTTGATTGACTTTCAACTGAACAGGATCAATGGAAATTTTCTTACTTAACTTAATGCAAATAAACTAAATAAAACAGATTTCTGGTAAAAAATAACTTTAGTCTTTTGGACATGTACTTTATTCCCAGTATCTTTGAACACCACAGACATAAATTTAGTTCCAATAGTTTTAAGTCCACACAAACAGTGCAATGTTTAATGCTTGATTTAATGAAATCATTAGCACTCACAACTTTGATTATTTTACATATTGACAGGAAGGACTTTTAAATGCAAAAGGTCAATGATTCGTTTTTTAAAAACAGGAAAATAATCATCATGTTAGGAAATAAGGAAAAGTTGGATTGAAATGAAATCTTAAATTTCTCAAGTTGGTTTGTCAACACTCTTAACTTCATCTTCTCTTTTGCTTCCATTTGAAACAATAGGAATTTGGTCAAAGTTGTCGGCTGCTGCTGCTAGATTTTTTTCTTGTTTTTGTTATATAATGTGCCCCTTTTAAAACAACTTATTTCCTGTTTTTAAAAAAGTATTTTCTGTGATCTCTGTTCCCTTTTAATTATTGTCATTTCTATGTAGTTTATTTTCCCCCATTATCCTTTTTCTTCATCCTCCCCTGAATCTTTACAGCCGTCATAATGATTAGGCCTCATAGTCGCTGACAGTGCTTGCTTAAGATACGTTTGCCTGAACAAAATGTGCAGCTTCCTCAGTACTGCCGTCCCATTTCTACTGCTGTCAGAATTTATGAAACTATAATATACGAGACTTCAGTAAATATTCTTAATATGTAAATTCACCTCATGTAATTCTCTGTCCCAATTTGAGTGTCACCAATCTATTCACCACCTTTGGTAAATGATTATTATCATCTGTTTCTCATTCTCTGAGAAGTGACAGCACACATTCTTTAAAATATATTTTCTACAGCTTACACCTCATATCACTATGAGTTAGTTTTGCTTTATTAGGAAAAGAGATATTATATAGGAATTGTGCTCTGGAGCCATGGAGTAAGGAAAAGTCTGAAGGCCTAAATATGATGGAAACTCTTCTAGAATTGATGCCACCAAACCACGGTACTTCAGACCACACACTGAACTTCATCAACACTTTAGCTAAACAGCTTTTTTTAAAATCCTATAACCAAAACCAAAATAAAACAACCAACCAAAAATATTTTAATTTTTTACATTTTGATTGGTAGTTTTGGCACCAAGAACTTATACTTTAATCACAGTTGGGCCTTTCTTACTGAGGAGTACAGGATGAAAGGTAATTAGAGGAAAGCCAAATGCATGTGTGCATAAATGAACAGGGCATTCATACAGATGCCGTGGCAGTTTGCCCGGCCCTTACTCATCTCAAATGACAGTGTCTTTTGGCCAAAACTGCCATCCTCTCTACTTTGACACATGGAAATGGTAACTGAGCTTATAAGAGAAAACTAAATATTACTTGTCTTAATGTTTAGGGAGTATGAATTAGAGCTTCTAAAATGGAGTTCATGAAGATAATTATGTTCAATATTAGTGGAACAAAACAAACAAAAACAAACTATAAGGGATATTTTGGTGTATTTCATCTCCACAGAAATGAATCTCCTCACATTACTGACCTTGGGTTTTTACAGAGTCGGCTATGCTGGCTATAAGCCATCAAAGGAGACTAGAAGGCATTGACTTATTAACCATTGACATTTCTTCAAGGAAAATCAATCACAAATACTGATACAGTCTCTGCTTTTTTAGTAATAAGATAGAAATAACAGTTGTTTTTGGAAAATTAAGAGCAGAAAAAGAAGGAATGGAATTTTAAGCTTACTAACCTGAGTCAGTGGAAGAAGTTTAAACAAACTTACAGTATATTTTAGATTAGTGCAACTTTCATGATTTATTTTTCAGCTTTCTGAATTATCCCCTAAATTGTATAAAAGAGGGAAAGGTTTTATACGTTATGAGGAAAACACACAAAACATCTTTTGTGTTTGTTTGAAAATGCTTTGTTGAAGATTAAATTGGGGTCATGGTCTGGGGTCCATGGTGGACCTCCCTGAACTCATGAGGAAGAGGAAGCCACTCCACAAAAGCACAAGGGTGATTCCTAGGAAGAAGGGGTTGGAGATGCCTCCACCCTCATACGTGCCGTCTACCCTAATGTTACACCAACTGCCCTCCGACAGCCGTCCACTTCTTTGCTGGGTTCTTAAAATGTACGTAGAACTAACAGAAAAGACAGTGATTGGACTTACTCGGGAGTTAACAGCCTACAACTCAGGATCAGAAAATATTATGGATACAGTTTTTTGTCTGTAGTGTTTCCTGTCAGGCATGCTGGCAGACACACCTCTTTCTTCTCTACCACCTGGCCCTTTGACCTCTACCCTTCTTGCAAAAATGCAATTGAGCAAGAATTGATCATCTCTCAAGTATGTAGCATTAACAACTGCCATCGGTAACTAGTTTTTAATGAAAAAGAATATTGCTTCAGAATTCCTCAAATTAATTTTATAATAAAATATTAATTCCATGTATTGCCAAGTTTATTTGTATTTCTTCATGTAGCTGGGGCAGTTTTTGAGAAATTTAAAAAGCCTTCAAGGCTGTAAGGTGATCTGTGGTTCCTTTCTACATGATCGATAGGCATAGGTATACAATTTGGTGTTTGCAAATTTAAGGTATTTATTTACATGGATATGAAAATTATATATGAGAATAGAAACTCAAATTTATTATGTTCAAGAGACTTAAATTCCAAAGGCAATGACTTGAAGCAAATGTTGATTTTCTCAGTAATTATATACCAAAAAATGTAGTTTAAAATTTACTTTCATCATTACTAAAAGATCAAGAAGAAATTGTTTTGCATACATCATAGTGGACAGGAATATCATGTTCTACTTTTTTATTTCTTTTCTTTTTTGCTTATGGAAATTCACTAAAATCTATCAATAATGTTATTGCTTACTGCATTTTTAACAGCTTTGGTAATAATAAAATATAATAAGTAATTTGCACAATAACTCCTCAAATATTATATTAAATTATTATGGAGATGTGTCTTATATACTTGAAAGATCCATGAATAATAAAAAGCCCTTTGTCAGAAAATATCATTAGGGCTAGAACACCTGTGATGAAGTGGGGCTATATGATGGGTCAATTATACGAGAAGGTGTCTTGGAAACATCAGAAATCAAATGGTAAAGATTTATATAGGACTCAGTTATCCTGTGAGTGGAAGGCAATTTGTATCAGATTCATCATATAAATGAAAACCTATGTAAAAATAATGTCCATTCCAATGGAAATGGCCTTTCATGAGACAGTAAGGAGATAGCACTATAGAATCTGTTGGTGAATCACAGTAATTAAGGTTAGATAAGAACAATGGAAAGAGTTTAGCTATAGCCTGGACATTCAGTTGGGCAATTGGTGTTTGGTTTGGTTTAGTTTAAAATGGAGATCTATGATTTGTTAGCAGAGCTATAATATGCTGAATACAGTGTTTATAATGGAGAGGCCCAGAAGCAGGGTGCAATGTAAGGGTGACAATTGGAGGATGGGAAGCAAGATAGATAACAGCCTGTCAGCTGTAAGGTCCATAGGAAACATTTTAAGCAAAGCAGGAGTGTCGTGAGTAATGAACTCTGAGCTCTAGAGGGTGACTATTAGAGTGGTGTGAAAGGAGAGGATACTTTAGAGATTTAAATGAAAAGAACACTATACATCTCTATTTTTATCTTATGGCTATAATCCCACTCTTATACTTTGTCTGAAAGTTGTTTTCAGTTCTGTGAACAAAATACAAGGCAGGTGCAAGAAGAGTGTTGAAAGTCCCACAAGCTTTAATTTCATCTTCTAGGAGTTTTAAAGCCCCTCATACACTTCCATGAATGCGTCTCCCACTTGGAATCGAAAACCACAACACACTGCAAATGCATCTATTCAGACTTACATGGACCCGATAGAGCAAAGGAAAGCTGCTCCTTGGCGTTTCTGAGGCTGTGACTCTTCAAGGTGCATTCTGACTCGCCTTTTTCTGATGGAGTGCCTGGTAGGTTTTCCCCCTTTCCTTAACTTTCGTTTGGAAACCCTACACTTGACCTATGCATCACAAGGGTTTCTTCTCACAATGAAAGGTATTATTTAAAAGGCAAAACAAAATGTCTTTCCCTTTTTATACAAACCTGCTAGTGTCCAATTGATTCCAACTCATACTGACCCTGCACCTGCGCCATAGGGTTTCTGAGACCGTCAAACACACTGTCCCAAGAAGTGTATGGTGGATTTGAACTGCTGATCTCTGAATTGGCAGCTCAAATGCTTAACTAATTGTGACACCATGTTTTCAGGATAAAGATACTAAGGAGTATTGCACATCCACCAAGAGCATGTGCTTTAAATAACTTTCCTGCAGTGGTAGCAGACTTTACTGAAGTAGATACAACATTCACTTCATCACAGCTTTGAACAATGTCAGATTCTTTTCAGATTGGTGGTAAAGCTTAGTGACCCAGATGATGGTCCCAGGTAAGATAATAGAAGATAGGTTACCTCAAGGTCAGCCATGCAACCCACCAGCTCTTCTGTGAAAGAGAGATGAGGCAGTTTACTCCTGTAAAGATTTATAGACTTGGAAGTCCTATTTAGAGCCCCCAAGTGTTGGCATCTTCTCAATGGCAGTGGAAATACATAACTGTCCAGATGGTACATATAATGATTATCAGGCCCAGTAGTGCCTTTCCTACCACCTACAAAAGAATTGAATCAATCTATCATGTATATTGTAAATGACAAAGTAGCATACAAAGCCATGGTACAAGCCATTAAATTTAAAGGATTTCTTGTTTCTTTGTCCAATAATCCTTTTGATCGTGTACTCTCTGTATAGATTAATTGTGATATATAGAGTCCAAATTAAACAACTAACCTATTTCATGAAGACATGAGGCTGAAACTGATGTCAATTTAGTCTTGTATCATTGGACTCATGGACTGATGTAGTAGACCAGTACTCCAGCGGGTTTTCGTAGCTCTCACTGTCATAGAAGCAGTAGATGACTGAGTCTTTGCATCACAAAGCCCGTCAAGAACCAAACTCATTGTCACTGAGTCAATTTTGAGTCAGAGTGAGTCTTCAGGACAGGATGGAAGAGCCTCCCTGGGGTCCTAGGACTATCACTCTTTACAGGAGTAGAAAGCTTTGTCTGTGTCTAATGAGTGGCTTTGGGTTTCAAGCTGCTGATCTTGCAGTTAGCAGCCCAAAGTAAAACCCAGGGCACCAGCAGGGCTCCTCCGCACAGAGCCCCTGGATAGAGGCTTCTAGCCATCAGCCTTTCCGTTCCTAGCTGAGCACTTACCTTTTTGTCACATAAAGCATGCGATATTAACTTTATCAATGACGAATGGATACATTTTCCATTTTAAAGTAACGTGTATTATGCTTATCAATGAGAGTACTATTTAGAAGTCATTTGTGAGATAGAGTTCAGCAATAAAAATAGGAGGCTTCTTCTCATTATGTGGGGCAGATCTTCCCTGCTTATTAGGAAATGAGACCCATTTGATAATTTGAACATGAACCCTAGAAACAAAGCTTTGTAATTGTTGTTGCTGTTGCAGATATTTTGTCTCTTTACTAAAGATACAAATAACCTTGCCCTTAACATACAATGGTGTACCCTATGGCCTCTAACATGACTGTGTTAGTCTGGGTAGACTAGAAAAGCAAATCCACAGAAACTCATATGTATATGAGAGAGAGTTTTATATAAAAGGTAAGTGTACATTAAGAATGCATCTAAACCCAGTCCAGTCCAAGCCCTAACCCTGACATTAGCCCATATGCCTGAAACCAAGCGACAAAGGCCTCCTCAAACTCACAAAACACATGCAATAATGCCAATTGCCGGAGGAAAACCAAATCAGTGAACATGTAAGCATCTCAGCACTGGCACGGGTCTCCACATGGCCGCTCCAGCACCCAGGGCTGCATCTGGGTAGGTCCATGTGGCTTCTCCTCAGGGATATCTTGCAGGAAGTGAGCCTTGACACCTGAAGCAGGGAACTGGCTAAGGCAGCTGTACCCTGGTCTGACCATCAGAGAACAAGAGAGCAGAGAACTAGAAAGGTGAGGCTCACCGAGTCATTTATCTCTCCCCCCTTCAATTAATCCCACATGTGTTTATCGGCCAGGGGGGCACAATAAACCTTACCTATTACACTGACCGAGGAGGGTCAATTTATGCTAGTTCACATGAAGTGTGTCAGCAACGGCCTGGGCAATTCATTTTTAACAACTGATTTCCTTATACCAATGAATTTGGCAATTAAATGTTCCAAATAAGCCATTTTAAGGGTTCTAAAGATTTCTTCCTCCCCTTCTATCTCCAGGTCTTTGTGCCTCCATTAGTTTAATTTTGCCATTTGTATCTCCCTGAAAAGGGTGGTTTATATAGATACTTATGTGTTTTCTTGCTAAAATCAAATGATCTCTATGTTTTAGATCGCATAGAGAACTGTGGAAATGTAAAGAAAATGTGTGAACTTTATGTAATGAAACACAATGATTTAAGTTGTTATTTGTTCTTATTCTTAACTCTGTGGTTGCAATGTCTATTTTTAAAAGATCATATTTGAAAACCTCTAAGAATTTGCTGAAGGCAATATATCCCTTTTGTTTTTAAAGAGGAGGAAAAATAAACATTTCACTTTCATAATTTTACTTGTCTGAGAGAAAACTATATTAGTTCTTTTGGGAGGATAATCCCAACAGACCAGTTATTCTTGGCACTAAAATAACTAAAGGGTAGAAAAGTGATTTAAACTATATAGAGAATTCTCATTTGTGAGATAATTTAACTACCCTTTTTCTGACATATTAATATAATGATATTTGAAATATGCACATCGACATGGAAATTACTTGAAGAAAGTAATATCTCTGCTTATGATGAAGAAAAAGTTGTAAATAGTTTACAACTTGAGAATATCAAGATGAAAGAAATGAAATTGCGCCAAGATTTGGGGGAATAAAGCTTTTGTGAGCACCAAATAGCAAATGATGAATAGGAAGTGCTGTCATAATTTAATAAGTGTTTTAATATTTTTGTGATGATTTCAGAAAATGAACTTTATTGAATAGACAAATATACAGCAGATTTAAAATACTGTATCAAAATGTAAGGATAAAAAAGTGACTGAGCCCGATCACATCATACTAAAATGGGGGAATAAATGAATTTGAAACTCTAGATAAAGACTTCAAATAACTATTATTTTAAAATTTAACTGTACTTAAATAATACAAGTCAAATTGATGTAGAATCAAAGCAAGTACTTGTAAGTTTTACTCAACAACATATTATTTTAATATATTTTAACTTTATTATTGTGTGAAAGCATATGTTTAAATAACATTTACCTGAATATTGTCCATGCAAATATTTTTCATGAGAAAACTTTGTATAATTAAAATATATAATTAGATTTCACAAGAATTTTTATTTTACACTTTAGTTTTCATTTGTTAAAAATCTAAAAGTCAATAGCATGTGTTTTAAGTTCAAAGGGCACAAGTATCAGATTTTATTAGAATTAAAGAGAAAAAAATAGCTCAAAATGAGTATCTGCCATTACCTGGTACTTTTAGTCTCCAATTAACAATGTATCATCCAATCCAGGTATCCTAAGTTATCTGATTAACCCAAATCAGCCAATTTTTAAAAAATGGATTTTTTCTACTAATGTTAGGAAATATGTTTCCTGTCCATTATTCAAGGAGTTCTTGCTATTGGAAATGTTCCTAGGCTTTTACATTTATGACATTTTTTTCTAAAAGTTATGACTTGTCATAAAATATTCTGTCCAATTTTCTCTGGCTAGGAGAGAGAATGCAGTGAACATAAATAAAAGAAAATAGTGCCTTGACAAAGGATTAACTGTGGATACACAAACCTTAAGGGAAAGACCAAGGAACATTTTCTATGAAGATGAGAAATTAGGAATGAAAACTAAGGTAAATGTATAAACATAGTTTGGATCCAATCATGATATATCAGGTCCCACCGGAGAGTTTATAAATGCCGGTGGATGTTTGTCTGCATCGGAGGAGTGTCACTGACTTTGACATTCTGCATCAATGTTTAACTTGCGTGTACAATTCAATGATGTTAATATAGCTGGTGGAAAAAAGACAATTACAATTTTCAATTTCTGTAAATTTATTTAATACAACAGATCTGAATTTATTCTAACTATATTTAAAAACTGTTAGTAACTTATCATTATAAAAAATGGAATAAAGAATTCATAATAACTGTGCCTTGAGTTAGATTAACTCAGTTGGGTGAATCATTAAATTAATGGGAAAATTACAAAATGGTCAAAAGGAAACATACCAAAAGTGCAACCATACATTATGGTCTATAAACACTTATGAGCTTTTTGAGAATCAGTGTAGTTTGCTAATAGGTAAATCCTTTCTGCTGTTGTGTGATGCCATGAAATAAGTTCAAGTCATAGTAATCATGAACAACAAAGTGAAACAAACACTGCTTGGTTCTGCGTCATCTTCACAAACACTGCCACATTGAGCCCATTACTGCTGCTATTGGGAAGTTTTCTTCATGTTAACTAACCCCCTGCGTTATAAATTATGAGATCCTTTGCAAGACTTCTCCCTCGATGACATGTCCAAAGAAGATGCGACAGTCTCTCAACATCTACAGATTTGTTTGTCCTTATGGTATACCTTGTCACAAGTCAATAGTTTTTTTCTAGCATATTTCAAATGCATTCATTGTTCTTTGGTCTTCCTTATTCATTGTTGAGTTTTCACAAGCACTCTCAAAGCTCTCACTGCCACCAAGTAGATTCCAACTCTTTGAGACTCTGTGGAACAGGCTAGAACTTCTTCCGTGATTTTCTGCCACTGTCAGTCTCTGTGGGAGTAGAAAGTCTTCTCTTTCTCCCAGGCAGAGGCTGCTCACCTTTTGGTTCAGTGGACCTCACATACCCACTGTGATCCTTGGTTCTGACATGCACTTGGGCCAACTGAAAATACAATGCGTCCGTCATGAGCACCTTAGTTAGCAAACTTAAACCGTTGCTTCTTAACACTATAAAGATGTCTTTAGCCCAGTGCCCCTGATGACATAGTGGTTATAGGTTGGGGTGCTCACTGCAAGGTCTGCAGTTGGAAATGACCAGCTGGTCCTCAGGTGAAAGATGAGGCCTTCTACTCCCATAGAGGTCTGGTTTCTGAAACCCACAGGGCCAGTTCTATCCTGTCAGGATTGATTAGATGATGGTACTTTTTTAGTTTAGCCCAGTACAGTACATAATTTAATTTCTTTATTACTGTTTCAATGAGCATTGATAGTGAAATCTTCCTAATGGTCACCCAGATTTTTGTGAGTGACTGATTCCCTTATGGTGAGGATTGCCTTAACTTGATCACATAGGATCATAAAAAATGCTTTGCTTTTAAAGATCACTTATTCTTCCCTTGTCCCTGGGCTTGATAGCAACCCCTCCATTTCCTCCAGCTCTCCCTCTCACATGTCCCCCTGGAACCATTGGTCCCATTATTCTCTCATTTGGATTGTTCATCCCTCCTATCTTGTCCAGACAGACATTCATAAACAATAATATGTGCAAAAACAAAGTAGAGCAAAACAAAACAAAAAAAGAAGACAAACAATAAAACACCAACATCTAATACAACAAACAAAACTAAATAAATAAAGAGGAAAAAAAACCCAGCAAAAACTGAAAAGCCCTAAAGTAGTTCCAGGTCTGTCCATTGACCTTTCTGACTATTTTCCAGTTGAAATCCTCTGGGGTGCCATGGACATTGGGCTTCCACTCAAGTACTCCTTCAATGCAAGAACAATTTGTTCTACTAACATGACACTCTGTGATGTTCACCTTCTCAGACACAATTGCTGAAGACAAAATAGGTCCATAAGTAAATGTGGTGAAGAAAGCTGATGGTGCCCTGCTATCAAAAGATGTAGCATCTGGGGTTTTAAAGGCTTGAAGATAAACAAGTGGCCATCTACCTGAGAAACAACAAAGCCCACGTGCACAGCACAAAGCACACCCACCTGTGTGACCATGAGGTGTCAATGGCATCAGGCTTCAGACATCACAGACCCAAAAAAATAAACAAAAAGCCTATCAATGGGAATGAGGGGGAGGGCAGAGTGGAGACCCAAAGCCCATAAGTAGTCAATTAGACACTCCCCTGACAGAATGGCCACAATGAAGAGAAGAACCAGTCAGGATGCAGTATAGCACCATTGAAACACACAACCTTCCTCTAGTTCTTTAATGCCTCCTCCACTCCCACTACTATGACCAATTCTGTTTTACCAACCTGACTAGACCAGAACATGTATACTGGTACAGATAGGATCTCAAAACACAAGGAATCCAGAACCGATAAATCCCTTAGGAACGATAAGGGGAGCAGCGATATTTGGAGGGTAAGGTGGGGGCAATAAGGGGGAACAGATGCCAATGATTGATGGATGGTCCCCATCCCAGGGGGATGGACAGCAGAAAAGTGAGTGAAATGAGACAGCAGGTGGTGTAAAACCTGAAAAAAAATGTATTAATTATCAAGGGGGCATGGGGAAGGGAGCGGGGAGGGGAGGGAGGAGGGAAAGGAGGAGCTGATGCCAGGGGCTCAAGTAGAAAGAAATGTTTTGAGAAAGACGATGGCAACATATGTAAAGATGTGTTTGACAAAATGGATATATGTATGGATTATGATAAGAGCTGCAAGAGCCCCCAATAAAATTTTTTACAATGTTTTAATGCTTTGCTTGAAAATATCTATATACTATGCTAGAAAGATCACATTTAAAGCAATTATTTTGCTGAAATAACTCATTTTATTAACAATAAATATGTTATTAATCTCATTTTTTAACCTTTTTAAAAACTGTTTCATTCGGCATGCCATATTTCCTTTTGTGATTCATGATGCATTTCTGCACCTTAATGCTTGAGTTTTTCAGGGCTTTTCAGACTTTGGAAAAAGTACCCTGTGTAACTGATATTTGGAAAATTTATATTTCAGAAGCATTTATCCAAATTTGGAGACAATCATGGTTTTTTTTATAGTATGATTTTTTTAATGTGTACTTTCTTATTAAATAAGTTATGCTTCTATTACATGTAAATAAAAACAACTTAATATGCACAGCCTCCCTGGAGAATGGTTGCTGTGTGCTATTGAGTTGATTACAGTCCTATTGACCTATAGGACAGAGTAGAACAGCTTGCTAGGGTTTTCTTTGTACTTTGAGGCAATCGATGCTGATGATGGTAGCCTTTGATTTTCTTCAACAAGTGCTTCAAGTCTTCATTTCCATCAAGCAAGACCATGCCATCTGCAAGTTTCTTCAGTAGCCCTCCTCCAATTCTGATGCCACCTTTTTCTTTATATAGTCCTGCTTCTCCGATGATCTGCTTACTATAAGGCATGAATGCCTATGGGGACAAGATAAAACCCCATGTTTTATTGGAAAGGCTGCCTCTGTACAGTGCGAGCATGGCCCAATTAGTGGATGGAATTCCTACTCTTCTGACTGTTACCCATCATTTGTGATGATCCACCCAGTCAAGTGCCTTGGCTTAGCCAATAACATTAATACCCATCTTTCTTATGTTCTGTACATTCAGCCAAGATATGGCTGACAGCAGCAGTGATATCCCTCGTTCTACGTCCTTTGAGGCCTGAGGAATTTCTAACAGTCTCCTGTCCAGGTGGTGCTGTAACTGTTTTCTACATTATCTTCATCTTACATGTAAGATTGATTATATTATATATAAATTCTGCCTTCCACTGAGTCATCTTTCTTATGAATGGGCACAATATGTCTCATTACTAGTCAGTTGGCCAGTGATTCGGTTTTCTTGGCATAGATGAGGGAGCCCTTCCTGAGTAGGATCTGTTTGTTGAAGACTCCTAATTGGTTTTTCATCAATTTCTAATGCCTTATTTTTGTTTGTTTGCTTTGTTTTTCAAGTGCCTTCAGTATAGGTTACATTTCTTCCTTTAATAGCTTTGGTTCTCGATCATATGCTACCTCATAAAATACTTAAATGTGGATCAATTTTTTTACAGTGACTCTGTGCACGCCTTTCTTCATTAGAAGTGTCTTCATCATGAAATACTTTTCTGACAGGTATTGACACAAAGCTTGACCCCTAATGGGGTCTTAAAAATTCAATCTATTATTCTGTTAAGCCAGATGTTTTGTAGGTTGATGAACATAATATAACTGGTGGGTTTCCTGAATGTGGGTCCATGCTACGCGTAATTTGTTGCAAAGTGTGCCCATTGGTCTGAAGCATGTTTTGTGGGATAGCAGGTTGGTGGATAAGGCATTCTATAAGACTAGGCTGGGTAATCTTGGAAGAAGCAACGCATTCAGGGAACATAAATCTGTAGCCAAAGTAAGTGTCTGTCCAAGGAATGATAAAAGTTACTTTTCTGGATTTACTTGTCTAGAAAACAAACCACGGATGGCACCGTGGTTAAAAGCACTAAACTGCTGAACAAAAAGATTTTTATTTCAACTTTTTATTTTTATTACAACTTTCTTCTGTAAAGATTTGCAGACTTGGAAAACCATGGGAAAGTTCTTATCTTCCCTATAGGGTTGATTTTAGTGATAATCAGCTCTATGGCAGAATTGTTTTTTGCTTGTTTTCAAAAAATAGCTTTTGTATAACTAAAACTGAGAAACAATACAAGAGAGAACTGACTAACGTGGGTCTATTGTTGACCAAATGAATCCATGATTTTGGTTCCTTTAACTACACATGGTGTTTTATAAAATACAGAATGTTCTTAATTCAAGAAAGTAGCATCAGTAAAAGTAACCTTACATAATTCAAATATTAAAGGCTGTTGAAAAACAAATTTTATGTTGAATAAAATTGGGAAACGTTTATTATTAGAATCATAATTTGAAAGAGTCAGTATACAAATCATGCACTGGAAACTTCTTCTGTGGCCCATGCAATGTTTTCAAATCTAAGGGTCACATACGATTTTCATTTGGTTCTAGAAAGATGAAGGTACATAAAAAGTGATGCAGTCAGACCAATGGCCACCAATATGGAAATGATATGGAAAATTCCCATTATGAATCTGGAATACACTTAATACAATTAACTGCAGATGGCAGTAGATGAATAACCCATGTGTTTCACTAATTCTGCCTACTCTAGGTTCAGCCACACCTCCTTTCGGGGAATTTGTCAACACATATGCAGAAGACATCCAAACCTAGAAGATGGCATTGAACCAGCACAACCACAATTTCGTGGGGAGTTTGTGGCCAATACCTTCTGAAGTTAAAATTATTTTAAAACATCTCCAATTGACAGCACTTATTTGAGGGTCAAGTCAGGTCATTTGTGACTATTCAGAAGGAGAAGATGCTGTGACTGCACACAGACACAGGATGTCGGTCTGAGGAACCGCAGTGCACACAACTCTGAAGGGCAGTTCCTTGTGTGCTCCCAGACACAGACACATTCCCTGCATAGTGCGGTGTAGCCCTTTTTTTTTTTTTTCTTAACAGCGGATTACTTCTACCTACCTGGATGGTATTAGTTAATTATGCATATTTTTGTGATTTTTCAAGCACCCTTCTATTACACTCAGACATTACTTGAGCATACTCATTTGACTAGAGAGAAACACTCCCATCACATAACTTTTTTGTGAAATGGAATATGAACAGGTGTTCTCACTTCTGAAGGTCATGCCCTTCCCAAAAGTAGTTCCAGTTATGGCCTGAAACTTCGGATCAATTCTTAAATAGTCAGCTTTGTCTCATGGCACATTGCTTATTTCTAAAGGCATTACCACCTACTGCTTCCGGCAATACATTAGATAAAGTCGTCTGAACATTTGATATTATGTCAACAAAGAATGAAGTATGACTCCCATTAAGGGGAAAGGGATATCTTGATTATTTATGGCTTTGCTCATTAACGCTTTTAATAAAACTTGCAGTTTTCTACATGGAGGTTCTTAGGTTTTAACATTTGTTGGAATCTGAAATCAAACAATGCATAAGACATGACAAGGATGATGCTAGACCTCCAAGATCGCTATTCTTTTAATATAAGAACTCACTATATTTTGATTGAAATTGTTAGGTATCATCAAATCAACTGACTCATGAAGACCCGAAATACAACAGAAAAAGACACCACCCAGTTTTATGCCCTCCTCATAATTGTTGTATTATCATCTAGACAAATCTGTCTTGTTAGAAGTGTAGCGACTAAAATATTGTGCTTATTTATCACATGTAAATATTCTTCTTAAACAGAGTCAAATTAATAAGGCAACTAACAGTTTTAACAAGCTATAATGTTTTTGAGCTATCAAATGTATTAATTTTACACTGGCATGAATTTTAAGCTTGGCATGATTTAAAACTTGAATTAGGCACTTACTCTGGATACCCATTTGCATTCATGAACCCAATGTTTGTACCAAAACTACTCCGCTTGGGATACAAAATGCCTTACCCAGCAGCAGTGTGGGATCCAAAGAACTTCTACTCAGCAAATGAAGGGCAAAAGTGGGGCCACACTCGGGAAATTGACTGGTTCATCTGTGTTCCCCAACATCCTGACACATCTGGATGGAATGATGGAATGCCCACCTAAACACACAAAGATAGCTCCAGTCTCGTGGCAATACTTTTCAGGGTCACAGTAATGTTTCACGAAGGTGGTATATGCTCCAATCTAATGAGTAATGTAGTGCTCGTTCTCCGATAGCGAGGTGTCATAGGTCCAGTAATTATGCGGTCCAGTAAATATGAGTGTTACCACTCATATAACACACTTAGCCTATGTACAAATTGTTGCTTCTTGTCTCCATGACCCTGTACTCTGTACATAGGGGAAGAAATGTTTCCACCTAGTGGCACAACACTGATTCCACTGAACTAAAAGTTAAGAATAGTCCCCAGCCACTTTGGGCTATTCATGCATCTAGAATGATCAGCAGGAAAAGAAGGGAGTGACCATCTTGATCGTTGTTGATGATGATGATTACAAAGATAAAAAAGAAATAGTAGTTCATAATAGAAGAAAGAAAAACAATATGTTTGGTATCAAAGAGATGCCTCAAGAAGTAGCATTGCTACCATGTCCTGTAATGTATCTAGTTAAAGTCACAAATGCTTAGGAAATAAAATAAGCCAGATTCAATGGAGTCAATGCTGACTCATGGAGACCCACATGGACGAATAGAAATGCTCTCCGGAGTATTGGAAGACGATAACTTTTAGGAAAGGGATTTCGAAGCCTTTATCTCAAGGTAATGCTGGGTAGATTTCTAGTCAGTGGTAGTGCTTCAGGACCCCTGCTTGCATACTTGGTGGCGTCTCGGGCTGCTGAACACCAGGTCAGCGTAAAACGCCCAGCTGCTCAGCATAGAGAGCAAAATGAGGCCATCGATGCTCTTAAAGACTTGTCGTTTCGGAAAGCCACAGAAAGCGTTCTCCCCTGCGCTATCGGATTTCTCAGAGTCACAACCTGAGGGCAGTGAGCTTTTGGTTTTGTTTGTCTTTTATGTGGTCCGAGGACTAACAGCACTGATAAGGATAATCAGGTGTCATTGTATCAGTTTCGATTCCTAGTGACCTTGCACACAATGGGAAAAAAACACAGCCCAATCCTGCCTCATCTTCACACTTGTTCTTACCTTTGAGCCCATTGTTGGGGCCCTGGTGTCAGTCCGTCTTGTGAGGGCCTGTCTCTTTCTTGGTGCCCCTCCACGTTACCAACATGTGTCCTTTTCCAGGGGCTGGTGTGAGAGAGTGCCGCCATCCTTGCATCTAAGGAGCATTCTGGCTGTACTTCTCTCAAGACAGATTTGTTTGATTTTTGTCAGTCCACAGAGATCTCAATATTCTTTGCTGGCATCATTATTCAAATGCATTGATTCCTCTTGTATATTTCTTATTCCCTCTCGAATGTCACATATGTAAGAAGCAATTGAAAAAAATCATGCTTTTGGTCAGGCCAGGTATACCTCAATCTTGAATGTAATCACCTTGCTTTTCACCACTATTAATTCTACTTCTTTGCAGTAGAATTACCCGATGCAATGCATCGTTTATCTATTGGCTGCTGTTTACATTGCACTGATTGTCGATCCAAGTAAGATGATCCTTGACAACTTCAATCTTTCCTCCCATTTATCAGGAATTTACCTACTGGTCCAGTTGTGAGGATTTGGGTTTTCTTTACACTATGTTGTAATGCATGCTGAAGACTGCAATTCTTGATCTTCATCAGCAAGTCATTCAAGTCCTCCTCCCTCTCAGCCAGAAAGGTCCCTTCATCTGCAGAGTCCTGGTTGTTAATAAGCTTTAATCCAATTCCGATGCCACATTCTCCTTCTTATCCTCTAGCTTCTCTGTTTATTTGCTCAGCATAAAGACTGAACAGTATGGTGACGGGATACAACTCTGACACCCACTCTTCTTAATTTGAAACCATTCCACATTCTCTTCTTTTGTTAACACAACTGCCTCTTGATTCATGGACAGGTTCATTTTCTCAAGGCTCTCTATATTTTGCATCGACAGAGTGAGTGGAACAATTGGCCCAAGCATTGGGGAATTTGTGAGGCAGGCACAGGATTGCAGGTTTTCATGCTGTTGTGCATAGTGTCACTGTGCTTGCGAAGGACTCGATGGGAGCTAAGAAGAACCATAGCATCCACAGTTTGCTCTGGTCTCCGAACACACCACAATCCACTAATAGCAAGGGGAGCAGTTATGACAGCCAGTCCCTGCTAAGGATTGTTGATCATGAGTTCTTCATGATTCTTGGTGTTAATTGACCTTCAGGGTAAATAAAATAAGCAAAAGCAAATTAATTTTCTATATTAATTATTTGGTCATCAAAGAAAGCAACATCTAAAAAGCAAGCAAGCAAGCAACATCTAAATTGGTGATGAGAGATCTAGTCATTCGAATTTTCTAAAGAAATTCTAGGGACGTTAGTCTGAGAACTCCAGAATATCCAGAATATTAGCTTAAGTGTATTGCTAATAATTTTACCCCAGATTTTTTATTGTATGACAATATTTATTATATTATTATTATATTCTATTTTCATGGAAAAATAGAATTAAAAATTAGAGGAGTTTTCCCACAAGCTTTGGAAACCCCTTCATATGATTTTATAAGTATAATTAATTAAGCATGATGATGTGAGAAATATTTTAATCTTCATGAAAATAATTATGCAATTATAGCCAACTTCAGAAATTTACAAAATGTTACCTACTATCCTTACTTTCAACTAACTAGGCTTTCCTGTGAAATTGTGTTTGTTTGAGTGATTTTTCGGGGGGTGGCTTACATTAATGTCAAGTTCATCATCATCATCTTCAGCCACTTTTCTGTTTCCTCTGCTTTCTATGCTATCACTGAACTCCTCTCAACCCACCATGAAGGCACCTGCCACAACGGAAACTATTGCTATACCCAGAAACTCTTTGTATTTTTTCATCTCCTATTTTAATTATATGTTAATGTTCCAACTAATTTGCCTCAGGTTATTTCCATTTAATCCTCTCATAGCATGTATTATCAGAGACCTTTATGAATAATGTGGGGTATTTTTTTTCACTAAAATTAGAGGCAAAATGTGATTGAGGATGCAGACAACTTTGTCCAGTTTTCCGCCTTGCCCAGCACTCCCTATTTCTGAGTCAAACTTTTTGTGTTCTGTTGTAACATGATGAGAACAAAGAACATGGATAAAGGAACAAGGAGAGGCTGTTCCTTACCAGGATCAGAGAGGGAAAAAGACATCAAGCCCTAGATAAAATACAACTGAATCAAGAAATCCTAACAGTCTCTGAGAAGTGAGTTTTACCAGGGAATCAGTAAACTTCTATACAGTTTGGGAGCCAAATCTGGGGCTTGTTTTTGTATAGTGTGCAAATGAGGGTTTTTTTTTTTTAACACATGTAACTTCCATCATTATGATGAATATCTACAGATATCGATGTCTTCTTCCTTAACTTTGGGGAAGCACATTCAGTCTTCCACTATTAATTTATTACCTGTATGTTTCTTGTAGAAGTTCTATTTCAATCTGAGGAGTCGCCCTGTATCCTAGACTGCTTGAGGATTTTTATCATGAATGATTTTTTTAGTATTGTCAAATAAATGCTTTTTTCTCTTTCCTGCATATATTGATATTATTTTGTGAGTTTTCTTCTTTAGTTTGGTAATATGGAGAATTGCATTGTTTACTTAGTGAACATTAAAAAACCAAAAATAAAAACCTTCTTTCCTTAGGATAAGTCCCAGTGTTCATGCTTTAGACTTAGTTTTATATGTTGCTATATTATATTGCTAATAATTTTATTCCAGATTTTTGTATTCCCATGGGATGTTGGTTTATAATTTTGTCTTTTGATTTTCATCTGTCTGGGTAGTCGGTACCACTTTAATATTTTAATATGCGTATGTATTCAATGAATGACTTTTAAGGTTAATACTAAATCTTAAACATTTGTTGGAATTACTTATTGAAATCCTTTGGGCCTGAGGAATAATTAAGGAAAAGTTGGAAGTAACAAAATTGAATTTTCTTAAGTGTAGTAGAATCAATTGCTATCAAGTCAATTCAGTATCATATGACCCATGCATGTCAAAGTAGAACGTGTGCCACAGGGCTTCCAGTGGTTGACTTCTCAGGGAGAGATCACCAGGTCTTTAAGTTCCTCTGTGTAGACTCCAACCTCCAACCTTTGGGTTAACAGTTGAGATCCTAATCCTTTGCATTAGCTAGGCTGTTTGCATTATCTATTTTGTATAGGTGAAAATTTGTGTCTTTTGAGGGACTTGTTCATTTAATCTAATTTGTGCAACTTCAGTATGCAGTGCTATTTGCAGACTTCTCATATTTTCTGTTTATGAATAATCTGTAATAACACCCCATGTCTCTTTCTTGATATTAATAATTTGAGTCTTCATTATTTTTGCTTCATCAGTCTTGCTGAAATTTGGACAATTTTTCTAATATTTTTAATTCAAAGAGACAACTCTTTGTCTCATCATTTTTCCTGCTTTGTATTTAATTAGTGTGTGCTTAATGTTTATTATTCTCTTCCTTCTGTTTGCTTTAGATAGACTTTGCTTTTATTTTTCTTGGTTCTTGAGGTAAGAACTTTGATAATTGGTTTAAGATTCTTCCTCTTCTAGAATGTATGCATTTAGTGCTATTGATTTCCCTCCTCACACTATTTTATTTGTATTTTAGAAAGTATGATATATTGTATTTCATTTTTATTCTTTTCAATTATTTTTAAAATTTTACCTTGAGACTTTGTTGCCTAGTGTGTGTTAGACATGTGGCATTGCGTTTCCAAGAAATTTGAGATATTTATATTGTTGTTAACATTACTGAGTTTTAACATGATTGCAATATGATTAGAAAATACAAACTGTGTGATTTTGATCTTTATAAATGTGTTTTATAGATCAGCATATGACCTATCTTGGCACATGCACATCAAAACTTGAAAAGAATGTGCATCTTGCTGTTGTGTGGTATCTCCCATGAATGTGAATTCATTTGATCTATTTTGTAGTTTAATTCTTCCATGTGTTTGTTAATTCTTTAAAGTTTTATTGACATAATCCACTGATCATACAATAGTTCATTCATTTTGAAAAGTGTTGTGCAATCATCAACACAATCCATTTTAGAATATTTCTACTTTCTTGATATCAATGTTGTTAGCCCCCATCTGCCTGCCCTGCCCTTCGAAAATTATCTATCTAGTTATTGTCTATCAATGAAATTATTAATTGGATTAGTGTATTCTGGATGTCAAATACAGGGGTAAAGCCATATTAAATAAAAAATAAAAGGGAAACAACAACAATCCCCCAAACAACAAAAACAAAATATAAAACAGAGAAATAACTCAATCAAAAAGAAAATAGAAAATATTTAAAAGTGGAACACATCCAAAATGGTTCAAAAGGAGACCGAAGGATAAGTTGTTAAATTCTAACCTAGATATAGCTGCAATAATCCATTAGACAATAAACTCTGTCTGACAGCAAGACTATTCACAGCCCTGGTCTCTGGGCAGAGTAAATTGTCCAGAGGCTAATCCACCTGAGGATCCAGGAAATGGGTTTGGGGCTTTCATTGTCATCTGTACGCTTCTGAAACCAGGTGTTCACAACAAACCGCTAAGGGATATGCACCTTCTTTTAGGCTCCTAATTGGACACATTTGACATAGTTTCTGTCTTGCCTTTGGTGGCAAGTGCTGTGTGCTGTAGAAAACTGGTACTTTAGCGTTTATCCTTTTGAGATGCACAGCATCCTTCATAGGTCACAACAGAAAGATTTGATTTTGAATCCACACAATTAAAATAGATATTATCTTGCACTCACTTGTAGCAGATTTAGGGAATGGAACTATTTCCTTAATTTAAGGCTGAAACCCCTCATGTGAGTGGAAACAGAAAACTGCTATCTCCTATCTCATAGCAGAAGACTATGATGATTTTGTGGGTCATTGCCTTTGATTTGAATCTTTTGTCTTGAGGGCGTCTAATGAATGATGGCTCAGGACTACAGCATATATATTATCATTGCTAATTTTAACTGTTCTATCAGTTTTTGAGAGAAGAGTGGTGGTTTAAAATTGTGAATTTATATCTTTATCTCTCCTGTTTCATGTTTTTAGCCTACATTCCTTTCTTTTTGGTAGCATAAACATTAAAATTTTGATGCTGTCTTTTTTTTTTAAACCAATCCCCCTTTTTAATATATAGTAACACACTCTTTCCAAGGCGATTTCTTTGCTCAACTATATTTTATCCAGTGTTAATATAGACAGTTCTCTTTTTTTATGACGTTTATAGGAAAAATCTTTTTTTCAATTCTTGTACTTCCAAACACATATATCCTTATTTTGAAGTGAGTTCTTCGAAAAGTAAGCTTAAAATGGACTGTTTTATAATTGATTCTGTGTATCTCTATGTTTTAATAAGCATATGTAGGTAAGTTGCATTTGCTGGTAATTTAATTAATTATAAGTTGTGAATTTAAGCTTGACATTTTTTTAGTTTTGTTTTCTGTTTGTTCTATTTACTGCTTATCTTTGTTCTTTTTATTGGCTAATTTGGGGGGATTTTTAATGAGATTTTATTTATGTGGTGATTTTAAGGGTAGCGTGATAGTGGTGTAGTGATATATGCTGGGCTGCTAATCTCAAGGCCAATAGTTCTAGCATGCCACCAGCTATTTCAAGGGAGAAATATAAGGATTTCTGTTCCAGAAAGAGTTATAGTCCTAGAAATCCATGGAGGCACTTCTACCCCATCCTGTAGGGTTGCTGTGAGTCAGAATCAGCTAAATGACAGTGAGTCTGTCTGATTTTAAGTGTATCTCTCATTAAAGTGTTTTAGTGTGTGATATATATATGACTATGTATCACAGTTAGGGTGGATTCAACAGTAATATTAAAATATTTAATTAGTATATGGTGAAGAAAGCTGATGGTGCCTGGCTATCAAAATATATACTGTCTGGGGTCTTAAAGGCTTGAAGGTAAACAAGCGGCCATCTAGCTGAGAAGCAACAAAGCCCACATGGAAGAAGCACACCAGCCTGCATGACCATGAGGTATCAAAGGGATCAGGTATCAGGCATCAAAGAACAAAAAATCTTATCATTGTGAAGGAGGGGGAGTGCAGAGTGGGGACCCAAAGCCCATCTGTAGGCAACTGGATGTAATCTTACAGAAGGGTCTCAGTGAGGAGATGAGCCAGTCAGGGTGCAGTGTAGCAACGATGAAACATAAAACTTTCCTCTAGTTCTTAAATGCTCCCCCGCAACCACCCCCACTATCATGATCCCAATTCTACCTTACAAATCTGGCTAGAGCCCAGGATGTACACCAGTACAGATAGGAACTAGAAACACAGGGAATCCAGGACAGAAGAACTCCTCAGGACCAGTGGTGAGAATGGCGATGCCAGGCGGGTGGAGGGAGGATGGGGGAGAAAAAGGGAACAGTCTACAAGGATCTACATATGGCCTCCTCCCTGAGGAACAGACATCGGGGAAGTGGGTGAGAGGAGATGTCGGACAGTGTTAAGATATGACAAAATAATAATAATTTATAAATTATCGAGGGTTCATGAGGGAGGGGAGAGTGGAGAGGGAAGGGAAAAAGTGAGGAGTGGATACTAGGGGATCAAGTAGAAATCAAATGTTTTGAGAATAATGAGGGAAACAGATGTACAAATGTGATTGACACAATGGATATATGTGCGGATTGTGATAAGAATTGTAAGAGCCCCCAATAAAATGATTTAATTTAAAAATTTAATTAGTTCACTGATATTGTCATTTAACAGTTCAAATAAAATGTAGACACTTTCTCTCCTATAATAAAGGCATGGATCTGGTGTCTAACTTCCTTCAACTTCACCAGGAAGAGACCGTGAAGGTCAGACATACCTCTGTCCAGCCCAGTCCAGATCAAGTCCATAAATCTGATATTAGCCCATATGTTCACTACTAGTCCATAAATTCCTCTTTGTGGCTAATGCAGCACATGCAATGATGCCGAATGCAGGAAGATCACAGGCTGGTGGGTGCAAAGTCTTGTGAATCCAATGGTGGTGGATGCATCTCCAGGGCTCTGGCTGACATCAGCTAGGCTCAATGGGGTTTTTCAACAGGAATGTGTCGCACAGAGAAAGTGTGTCCTGCCTCCAGGAAGGAAGAGAGAAAGTTCCTAAAATCCTGAGAAAGCAATGCCCACAAGGAAACCATCAGGCTGTGTGTCCTGTCTGACAGTTAGACCAGTGGTTCTCAACTTTCCTAAAGCCGTGACCCTTTAATACAGTTCCTCATGTTGTAGTAATTCCCAACCATAAAATTATTTTCATCACTACTTCATAACTGCAATTTTGCTACTGTTACGAATCATAATGTAAATATCTGATATGCAAGATGTATTTTCATTGTTACAAATTGAACATAATTAAGCATAATTAAAGCATGGTGATTAATCAGAAAACAATATGTAATTATATATGGTGAAATACTTATGTGTTTTCTGATGGTCTCAGGCGACCCCTGTGAAAGGGTCATGGGACCCCCAAAGGGGTCGTGACCCACAGGTTGAGAACCACTGGTCTAGTCTCTATCCCTTCACTCTCTTTATCAAGTTGACACAAGATTATTTAACTACCACAGAGGGTATCTCCCAAGACACTCTCTACTTCTCTACTGGCCACGCAAAACTCATAGGCATTACTCACAATTGTAATTATAGGGTTAATTATGGTAGGAATAGCTTCCAATTCAGGATCAGAAACACTCATGGTATAATTCTTGCTTCAGTCATCCCACAGCCATTCCTTTCGCAGTCCTATGGCTCCTTGGCCTGACAACTACCTGCTTAGAGGAATCTACCCTTCCAGTAATCCTAGAACCAATATATTTCCCTTCTAGCCCCAGGGTCTGCAAACCTACCTCCCTAACAAATGCCCAGAGATATGCCCAGAAGCTTGGTGAAATGGGCAACTAACTAATCCCCTCATTAGGGTCCCCTGCATCTTGTTTGTATGATTCCACTCCACAAGTCTCTTTATAAGATTAATTTGCTATCCAATCTATTGTTTGGGCCCAAAGCACCTCATATATGCATAGTTCTACCCAGTCAATTGTTGGGAGTTACAAATTTTGTGGATAGACGAATCATGTCAAGTAATTTACTACATCCCAACTCTATTTATATACCTTTATCTTCCCTATTTATTATGCAATTTCCTTTCATATTTCATCCTAAATACATTTAGAACTATCTGAGGAATTGACCCAATGTTTGCTTCTACCATTGAAAATAATTTAGAAAACACACCAGGGAAAATAAATCTATTGTAATGACATACATTTTAATTAACAATGTTCTTCCATTTTCAAGTTCCAAGAGTCCTTTTAGACTATTTAGTGAGATTTCTTTAGCTATTTACTTTAGGGTGGTTTCACTGGTGAGAAATACTTGCAGTTTTATCTCATCTGAGAATGTCTTGAGTTTTCCTCATTCCTAAAGGATATTTTTGGTGGATATAGAATTCCAGGTTGACTGTATTTTTCTTCCTCAATTGAAACTTCCTTTCTCCAGCCTACAATGTTTTTAATGGGAAACTGACTATTGTGGTTTTTTATTCTTTTCTTTTCTTCTCTCATTATTTTCAAAATATTTTAATTCTTTATTCTTATTTATAAGAAGTTCAACTAAAGCATACATCTTTTGGAGTTTGCCTTGCTTGTGAGTTGTTCACATCTTGGTCCTAAAGGCTTTTTCCTTTTATGATCTTTTTCTTCTATCTTTTGGAAACTGTAATGGGACAAATCTAATATTTCCAGTTATACTTCCACAGTTCTCTGAGTTTCTGTCCTTTAAATTTCTTTTTTCTGCAATGATGTAGAGTGAGTAATCTCTACTGGTCCGCCTTTGGAATCACTATTTCTTCTTCCTCGGTCCTTCCCTTCTTGCCAGACTCAGTTCATCCCTTGAGACTTTCTTTTAAGTTATTTGAGTTTGAATTAGAAACTGGGTATTTGATTTTCCTTTGTATGTTATACTTTTTGATAAAACACTGATTTGCATCACTTGTTCTCTTGTCCCTCAGTTTGTTAACTTTCCCCCCAACTTTCCCTCTCCCATGTCCCCCCGGAACTGTCAGTCCTGTTGTTTTCTCCTCCAGATTGTTCATCCGGCCTATCTTATTTAGACAGACCTGTGGAGATAATAACATACACAAAAACAAGACAGAGCAAAACCAAGCAACAAAATACAACAAAACAACAACAACAACAAAAAGCCAATGACAAAACCAAACCAAACCAAAACAAAACAAAAACACCCCCACAATACAATAACAACTAAAAAGAAAAGCTTGTAGTTAGTTCAAGGACTGTTTGTTGGCCTTTAAGAGTGTTTTATGGTCGAGTCTGATGGGGTGCCAAGCCCTGGTTCCAAAGTCTGTTTTTGGTATTCCTGGGGGACTTCGTTGCTCTGTTCTCTTGCTGTTCTGTTGCACACCCTTAGTGTTTTCCCTCTGTGTGGTGGGGTCTGATCAGGCACAATTCCCTCACTGTGTCTCCTGTGTTGTCCCCTGTAGGGCTATGGATCAGTGAGGGATGTTGTGTCTCATAGCGGGGCCGGGCTTATGATCTTTTCTGTGGACTGACTTCTCTGAACAAGAATATCGTCCTTAAGGCTTGGTGGACCAGGATGTGCTCCACTCTCTCTTCCTCCCCCTTCATTTGCTCCCGTGTGCTCTGATCAGACATGTCTCTCTCCCTGAGCTGCAGCTTCAGTGCTGTCCTCTGAAATAAATTCTTCTGGGGGAAGGGGCAGCTGTCCACATACTTGGGATTGGGGCCAGCCTCTCAGACCTCTCCACTGGTTCCCTACTCCATACTGGCATGTTGCATTCACATCTTGGAGCACTGGTTTGAAGTCTGGTCCCTCTTTCCCTGTGGACATATAAACAATACCCTCCCCTTTGGTGGGTTAGCGCCCTGTTCCCCGGCCACACATTTCTTTTTTTCTTTTTTCCTTTCCCCTTTTCCTTTTTAGTCGGCTATCATATGTATCCTTGGATTTGGTCTGGCCCTTACCACACTATCTCATAACCATGTTCATAGCTGCTCACAGAATCAGATTGCCTTTGGACTTGGATGTTCCTGATGCAGTAGGGAGCTTGTATGACTTGTACTTTTGAATATTGTCTGCAGGATATGGCAAGATCTTTCTTTGAATGTGAGGTACATGTCCATATTTCTGACACCCCAAAAGAACTTGTGGTGTTCATTCCAACTCATAGAAACCATGTAGGGCAGAGCAGTCTGCCCCAGAAGGTTTCCAAGGCAGAAAATACTGAAGCTGCTGCCACATCTCTCACCATGCAGTAGCTGGTGGATTTGAATTGGTGACCTTGCAGTTAGTAGTTGAGGACTTAACCACTGTACTGCTTTAAAATCTCTTTGATATCATTTCACTCTCTCTGTGAGATCTTTCAGCTTCTGGTATAAACATGACAGTTCCTATCCCTGACAAAGAGGGATAAGTGTCACTTGCGACTGCTCCCCTCCTGGTTTCCACTAGAACTGAGGGGAATAGCAAGGGGCCCTTATTTCTACAGGGCTCCTTCCAATGCTTTGCCTCTTCCCCAGAGGTTTTTCTGTGATTAGCTACGCATGGGAGGGGTAATTCATTTCTGTTGGATTAGGCATGGAAGTCCAAGTTCTACATGGAGGCCTCACGGACACCATGTTGTGGAAAGAAACTTTATTACCAACAAACAAGAATGAAAGTCCCAGTTCCCTACTTGAATATTTCTTACATCACCCTGGAGAAAGTAGGAGGGGCAAAGGAAATGCCTTTTATTAGTCTGGCAAGCATGAGCACCCGGGTTCCCCCTACGCAGCTCTAGATTTGAATCCAACCACGGAGTTGTTTGGTCCTTTGCTTGCTGTTGATTGTGTTTTTAATTTTATTTTACAATGTTCAGTGGAACGAAGTATTTGCTGAGGCCTTTCGCTGTACCCTAGTGACATTTTCAGGTTGTTGACATCTTCAATTCCAAGCTTCAGAAATCTATAAGGTGAAAAGTAAATCCAAGAAATTCAGCACCCTGATTTTCCTTGAGTCTTGATGCACCTAACCAGTCTGTCTTCTATTTTTCGTGGTCTCGTTGCATTTGTTATCTTTTTAATGCCAATATTTCTCATTGTGCCTAGAAGGGATATTAGGACAAAATCTGTCTACATCATCTTTCTGGAAGTGAAACCCCTCTGTTGCATGCTTTTCTTTTTTCTTCAATTGGGAGAAAACATTTAAAATTCACATTAGTTTATTAAAGGAGCTTAAAGAGAATTATGAAAAACTAGCCAAATAGATTTTATAGTAGAATCCTGTATTTGCTTCTTGTTTTTCACAATCATTTCATGTTCAATTTCCAACAGTTTTCATCTTAAGCCGATTGTCTGTGGTGTATTCTCCCTTAGTACTTGGACACTTGCATTCAGTAGGTGCTGGACTTACTTGTGAGGACTTTCGAATGTTTTCTGAAGGATCCGCCACTGACTGTCTTTGAAAGTGGGGACCGTGTGCACTTTGCTTATTTTTATTCTTCTGTGCCTACCACGAGGACATACTACTACTTGATACCTTTCTAACATGTGTTTGACATGCTAGAAATCCCTGGAGAAGAACACACACCATCCTTGGTCCAATAGAGTGAATACAAAAGAGGAAGGCCCTCTGCAAGCTGGATTTACATAGTGATCTCAACAGTGGGCTCAAACAAAGCAAAGGTTGTGAGGTGGTGGTGCTAGGCGCTCTCAAGCCCAGGTTCCATTCTTTAATCCATCGGGTTGATATGAGTTGTAATCAACTCAACAGTACCTAGCAACAAGAATAAATGTCTTCTGAATAAGGAAATAGAAGCTGGCTATTTAAATTTTTCTCTAAACTTTCTTCTTGCTGTGCTGCAGCATAGCACATGTGTGTCTGCTGGACTTCGCTCCAACAGGCACTTTGAGCATGTGTCTAGGACACTAGCACAATCTTGCAAAAACAAGTTTCAGTATAGTCCATGTGGAAGGTCCTTGTTTATGGTTTAGAATTGCTTGCATTTTCGACTGCAGATGTGGAAGGCACCATAATGATTCCATATGTGTGGGAGTGCTTGCGTATTCATTTACAAGGATTAAATGGAGGATACTGAAAGGCACGACACAAGAAAGACTACAAAACCCATTTTAGGACATGTCCCCTAGATCTGTCAATCCGGTCAACCCCGCACCCCCAGCAAATGATTCTCTTCCATGAATTCAAGGCCAAACCCACTGTTGTCAAGTCAACTCGAACTCATAGTGACCCTCTAGGGCAGAGTACAGCTGTCTCCTGGGGTTTCCAAAGCTGTAAATCTTTATGGAAACTCACTGCTGTATGTTTTTCCCATGGAGCTGTCACGGGTTTGAACTGCCGGCCTTTGGTTAACAATGAAGTGCTCTGACCACTGTGCCAGGGCCTCTGTGCTCTTTCATATGGCAAGTCAGCATGTTTTTCAAAACGTTGGTCATGTCTTGTCTGAAATATACATACCTATTGAGGAATTGCAAACATAATAATGTTTCCAATAAAGATTCACCAATCATTGAAACTATTTTTAATATAGTTGGGAGAAAATGGTGCTTTTAAGCACAACTCCATATGTTTGGTTGATATACTAATAACACTTGCTTTCCTGCTTAGGGCAATTGTGAAGGATTTCATTCACTGTACTTTTGTTAGAAAGCATGGAAATGTTTGTACATGGGAAATTTCGCCTGCTGGAATGGAAAGTCATTGGGGAGGAGGGAGGATTTCATGTACTGCCCAAGCGCTATATTCCCTGCAAGTTTCACAGGCATCTCTCTTGCCACACAAGCAAACTGCAGCCAGTGAGGGAGCAGAAAGAGCACTTCTCACGGGTGTCAATCCGGGCACACTGGTGCAGCAGCTGTGCTAGGTGCTGATGAGGATTACCCCAGGAGCCAGTTGCGGTGTTCTGTGTGGTTGCAGAGACAACTGGCGCTCTCAGGGGATCACTTTGATGGAGATTGCAGCAATAATGCATCCCCACTGGTGCCAGCGGATATGGTGGTGATGCCGAACAAAATCAGTGCCAGATAAAATCAGAAAGTAATGAAAAGCAAGAAGCGATCTCATTTTAAAATCTTAAAGTGAACGAGGGAAACAAATGTCTCGGCTGGTTGCATTCACTGGGCAGGAAAAGGAACTGGAGGAAGGGGTGCCTTTAATCAGAAAACTTGCACAGTGCCCTATCTGCTCCTTTGAGAAGCATCCGGGTGTGTTGTGAAATAAAGTTGCAGTGTAGGCATGTTCAGACCTTTATTTGCTACATCTACGAGGAAAGGTTTTTCGGTTGTTGTTGTTTTTTTTTCTTTCCTTCGCTCCCTCCTCTTAACCATGAGAAGCCAGAGTTTGCTGTGCAAACGAAACAGGCATGGCAAGAATCAGATTCACGTTGGGCGACTCCTCACATTCCAGGTCCTCGTTGCATTAGGCAGCACAATCCCATCTCTGGGTGATGGGCAGAAAAAGTGGGCAGTTTGCCAGGTAGACGTTTCCATGACTCCCAACCCCCAAAGGTGATGCGTTTTTCAGCTAATTCAATGAAGAGTGGGCTGCACTTTGGGTCTAAAGGAGACAATAGCAGCCTTCGCAGTATCAGCAGAACGGTTGATGGGAACGCACTCCACATTTGGCAGAGAATCACGTGACCTCACGACTGCGATTTTGTGATGGTGCCAACGGAGACTTGGGAGGCAGCGACCGTCCTGACTTTTTCTTCTCCGCTCGCATGGCTCAGAAAATGGTGGATCTTAATACCTGACTTTAGCCAGATTCAGCAAGCGATTGAGCTTTGAAGCACAGCTTCGCCTTTATTCTGGGTTTTTGGCAGGCCACCAGGAGGCTGTCCCTTTCACGCCTGATAAATCCTGCTGCTTGTCTCGAAGTAGAAAAAAGGAAAAAGGGGAGGAAAAAGGAAAACATAAACAGAATATTGAGGCAGAACAAGTGAATTCTCAACTTGTATGTGCTTTGGGGTTTGCTTTTTAAAAAAATGGCTGCTTTAATTATTGATTGATTTCTGGAATAGTAACACCCTTCCTAGAATCTGAATAGTTTTGTTTCGCTTTTTGGGGGTGGGGAGGGGGGTGAGAGGGACGTGTTACTGAGCAGGCATTTGAACTGGGCAAACAGGGCGTCAGCAGCAGTGAACTTGAGCTCATTGCAGCAGTGGAGCAAACTGGCGCTTAGCCTTCCGGGCCCTTTGCTGCAGGAGACAAACCTGGGCGGAGCAGGCTGGACGCGTCCCGGGCTCCCCACTACCCCTCGGCTGCCAGTGGACAAGGTGGTGCAGCTGCGGCGCGGTGGTGCTCTGTGCCTGGAATACTGAGAAGGGTGGAAAGAAGACAAGCACCCTGGTTCTTTTCTCCAAGAAGTAACAGGAACCCTGAAGGGACAAAAAAAAAAAAATCTGAGGTTCGGCCGTACAGCTGGCAAGAGTGCTGAAAAATGAGATGCGGGCGCTGCAAAACAAAAACAAACAAACAAACAATAATTCAAACAAAAACAAACCCAAAACTGCAAACATTGATGTGCTAACTACAGAGACATTGGGCTTTTTTTTTTTGTTTGTTTGCAAAGCAGCTTTTTAAGGCAACATAACTCCATGAGTCGTCTTTAATTTTTATGATTTCATAAACTGGGGCATAACTAGCAATGTACTCCACTCGGTGAATTCGCACCTTTCGCAGCAGGTATAAACTTTCGTTATTTCTTTTCTAAGGTTTCTGTGATAGAAAGGAATCCTAGAACTTTCAATTTCCTCTGATTTGACTCATCCGCACTTTCCTCTGAGTAACTTTTTTCTCTTGCTGCCCTGTGCTAATCCGGACGAATATAGAAACTTCAGGAAGAACTAAGAGCTCTGGTAAAAAGACTACGTCGACAGTTCTGTTGTACACCGAGTTTGGGGAACTGCATTCGTGTGTTGTCTATGCCTTTTTGCTTGTTTTTTTTATTTCTGCTGAGTCCATTTTTGCGATCTAAGAAAGAACTTCTGGGTCAAGAAAGTACATCGCTGTCCTGTTATTCATGATTTAAATTGTGAAACAAGACACTTTTTAAACTTCTTTTTAGAAATATCATGTTATAATACGCATTAAATCGCTGATAAAATTATTTTGACAAAGTTTCATTTAAGTGATTAATAAGGCTCTCATCCTAACAGAAATGGGATAAAGAGAACCCAGTTGCTAAGTAGAAAATAAGTTTCTTTCAGAGAAATACTTTTAAAAGGATTGTTTAAAGAGCTTTTTCCCTAAGCAGTTGGAGGGGGTCAGGTATCTGTTGGTGTATTTTATTGTGATCAGTACAAATTTGCTCTTAGTGTATAACAACATACTGACTCACCAGATACATTTATTGTGTTTCACTTATTTGTCTGTTTTTAGAAGTAAATTTTGAGCGCTTTATTTGTTTATGGTTTAATATGAAAGGCTCAGCAGATGGGTTCCATATATTTTAATTTAAATAAAAATGTTTTTAACTTGTTAAAAAGAAATGCTTTTGAAATGCACAGCTTCTATCAATTCTATAATGTTTTATTAAGAAATGATACTATGTTATATTGCATAAAAGTAAAGTTTCAACACTGTTCTTCCTTTAAAATATGTTTTATTATATTGAAAATACTAGAGTGAACAATATAAAATATTTTAGAACTAATGGGTTTTGTTTTTTATATTCTTTAAAGAATTATAAGAAATTGTAAAAAACTACTCTACACTAATAACATTTTAAATGAAATGTTCCATTACATTTATGTGGTTCTTCACTATTTCAAAAATAACTGTTGTTCCTCCTTGCTGCATCAGCTAATCGATTGTCAACTTTCGCAGGCTTAATTAACGTTTATAAACCTGTTTTCATGTTTAAAGAACTTTTAGTTGAGAAAAACATTATTTTAAATGTTATTTTCAGGAGCCATTAATCTCTACACTCTTAATGATCTGATTAAGCCCCATGCCAAATCCAAATCTCTTTTCAGCTTTCACTACTTCATTGTGCAAAGACCTAGTCGTTTCTTTCACTGCCGGCAATGCCGCCTTTCACTTTCAAAACTGTTACTGTAATAGCAACGCCAACCAAAAGGAACGCAGACGTCCAAACTCTGAAACCACACTAGATGTCATATGAGGAATCTTGGGTGGGGCCCTAGGAGCATTTCTAGCCTCCAGCCCTCTTCCTCCTTGTTTGTTTTTTCTTTTTTTAAATGCTTTAAAATGTTTTGCCCGTTTTGAGATTGTGTTTTCGTCTTGATTCCCCACCTTCCTTCCCGGCACTCACCCAGATGCTCCGTTTAGCGAGCAGCTTTCTGATATTTCTCCTTTTGTGGTTGTTTTAGGGGAAAGCTTCATATGGATATGTGAAGTGAAGAAAGTGATCATAGGAGAAAATCATCTCAGGTAAAAATAAAAAGCAAAAGACCAAATTAATTTAACATCTTCAAAGAAAAAAATGATTTTCATTGTGTGTGGTTATAGTGATTCATTTCATATTCTTTCAAAATCTAACTGTTGGAATTTTCATTGAAAGTTTCCATGGGAAAATCTGTAATATTACCTGCCTTTGTGGAAGATTCTTTGCACGAGTTTGTTATCAATAAGCAGCTTATGACCTTTTAAGTATAAATCGTTATATCCATACTTAATAACATATTAGAGAGATGGTTGAGTATAAAATTATCTATTAAAAAAAGAAAAACTGTATTTTTGCATTTATTACAGTTGCAAGTAAATGTGACGGAGAAAATAAAATCATGCTTTAATAAAAATAATGATATGATAAGGGAAGTAAACCAACATATATAAACATTCTTACAATTATGATAAAATTTTAAAATATTTTACACTTAGACTCACAAATAAAGGCTGAAATATTTTTACTACAATGGAATGCATGATTATTTATTTTTTAACTATGGTTTCAAATAATATAGGAACTATTTAAAATCAAATAGTTGTGAAAAATGATGAACACTAAATGATCTATATAAAGAATTTAAATATTTTATTGCCTTTTAAAATTTGTAAAACTGAGAAAATTTACACGTAATATCAACTATTTTCACAATGAAGATATGATTAAAATGCTGAATGATAGTAGATATGAGTGGAATGATTATAATAGTTTTTTTGCAGTTGAAAAGCTTTAAAAATTATTTGTGGTTGGTTTTATGCTTAATTTGCTTGCGTTTGCATATTGTCTGGTGGCTTAAATGTTTTTTTGAATAAGAAGTTCCCTTTGCCCAAACCACTAATCAAATCACAGAAACATGCAATATAGTTTAAGTATATCTAATTTTAAATATAAATTTGCATTAATTTTGTTTTGACAAGGTTTCCTCTTTCATGCAATATTTCTAGAGTATAAATGATGATATGTAGTATTAGTTATACTGCTGTTGATGTGCCATTAACTTTCATTTCCTGGTACTAATTGATTCAAATATTGTAAATTTTAATCTTATTTCAACTCTAGGCACATATGTATATATTTAGAAATTTTAAATAACTTTCTGTTCTCTGCTTTGTCAAGAAGATCTAATTTCTTTTATGAGAAAGTTATAATGTTACCCATTCCTTAAAACCACTAACAAACAGAAATACTATAAGAATTAAAACAAACAGTCTAACTCTTACACAATTAGCCCAACAGTTAATTTGGTTTTCATTATAGGCTTGTAGTACTCGTCCATGCCTTACAGTTTCAGAACTCATGCATGCATGTGTGGATCCTATTTTTCCTCTTACAACTCATTGTTAACAAGAATTATCTCACTACAACATAGTCGCTATTAAAAGAAGTAATAATCTGTGAAAAGCTTTCAATAGACTGGTTTTGTTGTTCTTTTAGTTCTCGTGGATTTAGTTCAGCACATTTATGATGGCCTTTGACTTGGAATATGCGTCCTTAGACAGTTTAACAATTTCAAAACTTATAGTAAAGGATCGATATTATTATTTTTGCCTCCTCATATCACCAGCTTGTTACTGAACATTCAACATCTATAGGGAGATGTTGCCCGTTGGCATAAACCCGTAGATCCGATCTTGTGGTGAAGTGGACGGCGCAAGCTCGCTTCTATGGGTCTGTGTCAGTGTGGTAATCTGACCAAGCGCTAGCATTATACTGTTCAATAACATTCCGGTTAATTCCCTGGTAATGTCCAGTTGACCCTATTTTTATGTAGCTATGTATAGTTTCCGTTTATCCTATATGTAGTCCTCATCACCTGTCTTACAAGACAGGTTTCAAACGTCTACCACTTGGAAGGGTTTATAGCACCATGATTCAAAGTCAAATCAACCTGTAATACATCTTTAAAGAAAGTTGATTTTTTTTAAAAGAGTGGACTTCGAAGATTAAACCAAGATTTGAGTAGATTCTGAGTAGAAACTTTAGTTCAGACTTTTGTCAGTAGTGCACCTCATCCACTTCAGTAAGGAAATCAGAATCCTGGATTTTCTTATGACTGCGCCTATATGGCACCCTGGTGTTTCAGTGGTTATGCTGCTAACCACAAGGGTAACTCCCACCAGCTGCTCTATGGGACAAAGATGAGTCTGTCTGCTCCCATAAATCTTTACATTCTCAGAAGCCCTGTGGAGCAGTTCTACTCTGTCCGATGTATAGGGTCTCTATGAATTGAAATCAACTCATTGGCAGTGGATTTGATTTGGCGTTTGATTGAGCCTGCTTCTCTTGAAAGATGAGACAGAGTCCAGTTCTCTCTAAATATCACTAATTATTAGTAAAACTGTGTCAGGAGAAATGGCAGAAGACATATTATATGATCTATGCTAGAAACCCGAGAAGTGAGAAAAGTCCCATTAGAGACATTTTAGATTTATTGGTAAAATGCTAGCGTGTTGTGTCGACATCCTTCCCAAGTCCTCAGGTGCATGGCTGCCATACTGGGAGGAGCGGACTGGAGAACTGTAGAGTGTGAAGCATCCCGGAAAGCTGTGTGCCTCCAGGTTGAGGTAGTAGGTTGTATGGTTTAGAGTTACACCGTGGGAGTTAACTGTACAACCTTCTAGCTTTCCTTGGAGCACACGTGAGCCATCGAGGAATTCTGCCGCACGTTAAGCTGACTTAAGTCCATTTTCTGTGCAAGAAGGTAATGTGTCGTGAGCAATTTAGATGATTCCTTTTTTTTTAAGATTTATATGAATAAGTATTTTAGATTAACATTACATTAAAATGACCTTTTCAGTTCTGCCAACTAGTATTTCATTTTCGTGTAATTATAAACAATGGTAAAATTACATTCCTAAATGGGTTATTTCTTGCTGAACAACCATTTCTAAGAAAAGATGAGAAGTTAAAGCCATTTTTTCCCATAGATTCATGAAATTGATCACCAAGTTCTATAAAATGATTATTGATATCACTATTTGTTTGGGGGTGGGGGCTAATTAGACACTAGAGTAAAAAGTACTGTAAGTGTTCATTTTCATTACTCATTAATTGTGTTTTGCTTATGACACATCACTTTCTCTCTTATATTATGGTTATTTGTGTACTTTTTTCCCCTTACTAGACTGTAAGCCCCTTGAGGGCCAAGCCCATACCTTGTTTTTCATTGTATCTCTTGAACTATCTGGCACACTAATTGGATGACTAAAATTTAATGTCCTGGCAACTAATAAGGTGAATGAATAGAATATAGTATTTTACTCCGTGATGAGTTTCTATCAAATATTGCCCCGGAGGTCCATATCTGACTGGCGTTAATTGATCCTAAAATGAGTGTAACTTTCATTCCTAGACTTCACTTTATGAGGCATGCGTTTGATATGATTTTCACTCAACATAAACATATAGTTTAAAGTTTTGGAAAACTTTTTCTCAAGACTTGAGAGAATAGAGCTACCCTGTTTCCCTGAAAATAAGACATCCCTGAAAATAAGGCCTACTTACACTTTGGCCTCTCGCTGAAATATAAGGCATTGCCCCAAATGTAAGACCTCCCCAAAAATAAGGGCCCCGAAGCTACCTTAACTCTGGACTTTGGACCATAGAGGTGGGCGCCGCCGCACAGCTCACTGTTGGCCGCGGTGAGCAGACAGGAAGTGTGAGGTCTCTTTTAATTAACAATAAATAATAAATGTGTAGTGTATTCTTCTTCAGGGAAAAATAAGACATTCCCTGAAAATAAGACCTAGCGCATATTTAGGAGCAAAAATTAATATAAGATACTGTCTTATTTTCAGGGAAACAGGATAATTAATTTATATTAATAATTTCATTGAAATTTATGCTTCTAAATTTAGATATAATATATGTATGCCCTTAATGTATTTTTTCACATCTTTATTCCCGATGTTTATTTTTATTTCACCATCAATTTTAGGTAAAAGTTATATTTTAAGTCTCATTTAATTTTTAATATTATTAATTCAGAATTTTACATATTCTTGTACTTTATTTTTATTGTACCTTTTGTTTTTCTACAGTTATACTTGTGAAATGAATTAGAAGCAATTAAACCATTAACAAGTCAAGAAATTAATAAAATATAAGAATTGCTCATTATAATTTCATTATGAGAAGATGTTTTCTTTTGTTTAGTGGGAAGACATCTACCAATATTCCTTATATTGTCATTTTGGAGTCTATTAGTGACTGGGCTTCTTTGGAGACTATAAGCTTGCTGTCAACCTTAGTAGCACTGAATGCTGTGATTTGTGGAGAGGCCAGTTTACATAGCCCATGATTCAGTCACAGAATTAGATAGTAATTGATATTTGGACATTATTTTAAAATTCAATACATGCATAAAGAATAAAATATTTTTCCCTCCAAATATCTGTTGAGAAGCCTGAGATCCTGGCTATTAACTTTCTATAACACTCAAGCATCCAGAGTAACTCAGAATAAAGAATTATAAACAGTGATGATGCGGAAGGAACTTCTAAACCCCGGAACTTCAAAGACCTCAACAACAACAAAAGGAGTAATTTTAGGAAACTGATTATCAATGCTTTCAGGCAAAATTATTTGATTGATGCACCAAAGCAAAGACTCTAAGAATCCAATTCTCGCAAGGGTTAATAGAGAAACAACAGTCAAGAGGTAGGTGAGACAGATCCTCACCCCTAAAATAATGAACAAACAGGAAAGTGATCTGTTGGAGGCTGAAGCAATGCTCTACTGGTGGCGTCTTAACATAAAGGTGCATCAAGGCTTTAAACAATTACGTCTCCATAATTGACTTCTTGGTTTAGCACTTAAGATCCTGTGATCACTTTATTATGAATACATATATTCATGTATCTACATCCGTATCCATATTATATAAAAATAACTATATGTGTATTTACCATACATATATTCATGGTCACTTCTATGTGTGTGCATATATGTATAGTATTAAGGTGAATATATGTATATTTACCATACACACATATATGCATATTTACCTAAATAAAATATAAATTGCTTTAGAGGATCCATCATGTACACACGAATGGCCTAAATAGAACACTGTTGTCAATACAAGTCTATTTCTAAATAAGGCAAGAATTAAGTGTAGCACAAAAGCCGATTATGAAATGAATTTAAGTCGAATCTTTAAAGGAACAATCTATGATAAATATATAGAATTGTGGTACGTTCAGATCCTAGGTATGAAGTACTGCTGGTATTACACAAGAACAGATGAAAAGCTAGCTGTGAACCATTATGATAGTTATGCAGAAATCATAAGAATTCTGAAAGGTAGAAAATACACTGAGCAGCAACAAAGGAGAACTACTTCCCTGGAGGTTTATGAGAAATTATACTTTTGCCTTTGGTTTATAATACACTTTACTACTCAAGCTCTAACAGCTGAGTAATTTACTAAACATATGAGGGAATGACAAATATGCAAAATTACAGCAAAATGTATGAAATAAAATCTAAAGCTAAGACTACAGCTGATCTCAGTATCTAGAAACAGTTACATTTGGTCCAAGAAGTGAGGAGATGATATATGTTTAGAAGGTTAAATCCCACTGCTAATGAATTGATTCTGAATTATAGGCAGCGTAGAACTCTCGGTATGGCCTCTGAGTCTTTCAATATTTACAAGAGCTGCATCTTTCCTCAAAGAATAGCTTGTGGTTCTGACCTACAGACCTTGTGGTCAGCAGCCCAATACCTACTCCACACTACCTCTAGGCTCCTTGTTAGAAGGAAGAACACCCTTGTTGGGGGAAAGGCTATCCAGGACGCATTCCCCTAGAAGTTTTAAGTAGCCAAGTCCTACTGATACTTGCCCAGTCATCCAGTTACCATCCAGTCAATTCGGACTCACAGTGACCCATTTGTGAAAGAGCAGAATTATGCTCTTTAAGATTTTCAAAGGCTGAGTTAAGCCACTCCTCTCAGGAATCTCTGGGTTTTGTAGAACCACAAGTCTTTTCATTTGTAGCAAGCCCAATAGCTATTTGTGACACCCAGGCATTTCCATTGTTTCCAAATCAGAATGCCACATTTAATTAAGAGGAACTTTGGCGATTCGGAAACTACTAAATATCAGGGAATCAGAATCTTCTCAACTAATACTTCTGTAGTGGGTCACTAAATGTGATCTGTGGGCACTTTAGACTCATAACTTCTGATGTACTTAGAAAGCTTTGTGGAGCAAGAAGGAAGGCAGTCAGCCTCTGAAAACTAAAAGGAGCAGAGGGAGCTAAGGAGGGAGGAGAGAAGAAAGAAAAGCAAATGGCAAAGCCGTTGTGTCTCACCAGAAAAGTCTGATTGAGTTAAAAATATTGTGATCTTAATCACCTTTTCTTTCAGTAAATCCCATAATGCATCATTTGTGATTTCTAATTTTCAGTTGCTTCATGAATGTCATTAAGTGCAAATCCAATGTAAATAAATCTGAGAGCAGAAACCTATAAATTACTTGGCAATTGGAGTTAGTATTCTTGAAAAGCATCCAGCAGAACATAAACTGTATTATTAGAATGCATGAATCACTTTCTGTAAATAATCATTTTGTTTCTTTTATTCTCTATTATCAAGTGCTGACTCATGATCATAGGTGATTCCTCAAGATTCCCTAAATGATATATGATATAAAATTCTTTCACCATGAATATTTTCTTTACACCCTTTCCTAGTTTCTCGGCCATACAACACAGCAAGGCTGGGAGACTTCAAAAGGTTTGTGGGAAAAATGGAAAGAAAAGACAATGACATTTTCCCATGGACTCATTGAAATCCCCGTCGTTTTCAGTATATCTACATGGCGGTTGGCTTTTGTTTTTTGGTTTTGGTTATTATTGCTTGTTTGTTTTCTTAGATATTTCTTTTCCTCTGTTCCTAGCCCTTTAGGGAGCCCTGGTGGAGTACTGTTTATGTGTTGGGCTACTAAGCCAGAGATCAGCAGTTCAAAACCACCAACTGCTCCAAGGGAGAAAGATGAGACATTCTATTCCTGTAAAGAGTTACTGTCTCAGAAACTCAAAGGGACTGTTCTCCCTCAGCCCTACATAGTTCTGTTGGTGTAGTGGGTTATATGATGGGCTGCTAAACACAGTGTCAGAAGTTCAAACACACCAGTCACTAAGCAGGAGAAATATGAGGCTTTCTGTTCCCATGAAGATTTATAGCTTTAGAGGCCCACAGAAATAGTACAATCAGGTAAATGTGAGTCAGAGAACACTTGAGGGCAGTGAATTTATTCCTAATTTTATCCGTCTAATGAGGACTCCTATTAAGTACAAGAATTCAGTTCTTGACTGTTTATCAAAAGTTTGGGCATCTGAACTCATCTAGCTCCTTCTAAGGAACCCTAGTAGTAGGTACCTTAAAGCAGCTATTTTTATGTATTTATGTATGTGTTTTACATTACAGCATGAACAACTTTTTTCATTTATGATAATTTGTTAATACAATTTTATGAATATTTCTGTGTAGGTTAACAGAGGTAGCCTGACACCATCTAATTCTTCTAGCCTCAAGGTCATGGAAGCACATGTTCCCAATGGGCTATCAATGCATTGGATGATTTTCTTCTTTCCTCTGGACACAAGAGACCAAATAGTGGTACCTGATAGATCTGCCCACAAGTCTTGAAGACCCCAGTTGTTTCTCACCAAAATGTAAAACTTTGTTCTTGTGGGCTGTGTTATACCAACTGACCTTACTATTCCCTGAGATTTTGATCCCCAGTATTAGGATTATTTAGTACAATCCTTAAAAATCTACAGGCCAGTCTTCATTTGCCTATAGTTTTGATCTGTCTTAATCATGTTTGAAGTAGTTTATGAAATTAGGTACTTAAGATAAATGTAAATCTATTTCTTACAGAAAAAAATTTTAAAATCATTTTATTGGGGGCTCATACAACTTTATCACAACCCATATATCCATCCATTGTGTCAAGCATATTTGTGTATTTGTTGCCATCATCCTTTTCAAAACATTTTCTTTCTGCTTGAGCCCTTGGTATCAGCTCCTCATTTTTTATTATTCTTTGTTTTTAAAATCATTTTATTGGGGGATCATACAGCTCTTATTACAATCCATACATACATCCACAGTGTCAAGCACACTTGTACATTTGTTGCCATCATCCTTTTCAAAACATTTTCTTACTACTTGAGCCTTGGTATCAGCCCCTCAGTAATTTCCTTTTTAAAAGCTCCTAACCCCAAAATAGTGTTCAGCTTACACAAAACATTCACAAACACTGGTGAATTAAAAACAAACATCACAAAATAAAGGAAATAAAAATTTATGTGATATGATGGAGCAATTCTGCATTTCAACTTTTAACTGGCTAAAGTTAAGAATTAATAAGAAAGGGGGGTTATCACTTTTAACATTGTAACGTGCATACGTTTCTCTGATTTTTTAAAGTTGGCATCATCTGGGATGTCACTTCATTTTTAATGTAGACTTATGTGAAAAGGATGCCTTGAATAGACATCTCCCCATGTTTCTCCCTTACATCTGATCCTTCTTATATCCTGGTCCTGGTTATCCATACTCTGGATTCTTAGGGAACGTACTTGACTCCAGTTTAGAGTCAATTTAACCTCATAGTTTCTGTTATTTTTTATCTATTTTATGTAGTAAATTTGGAATATCAGTACTCTGTATGAATGTATTATATTCAGTAGACATTTAATAAATGGCACTTAATTGAAGTTAAAAATAAAATAATTATTCATAGGTTATGAGTAAACCCTAGATTTCAAAAAATGATCTATCCAATAAAATGCATCTTATTTATAGTCAATAGATTTTTTGATAGTTATTAATTTTGAAGTGCTATCAAGCACATGTTAATAAATTGATTCAAATTGGAGAATCGTGTTTTTTGTTTTTGGAAATGGACAGATAACACAGTCCGGTGTCCCTAGTATCAATATGATAGATTCCATAGTTCTATATTCCATTCTGTCTTCCCAAGTACCCGTATGCTCTTATTCTTGTAGACATAGAGAGAAAGCTAACTACTTTCTTGTTCTACTCTAATAAATGTCTTTCTTTTAGAACCCTGCTACAGGGAGAGGGAAGATGGCCTGGAAGTTGGTAGTGTATATTAATTAAAAAGTTTATATCTATGCTTAACTTATTTTTTTGCATTGTGTTAGTTTGGCATTGTTGCGTGGGAGAATTAAAGTCAATAAGAAATGAATCTAAATTCTGAATACTGAATCTAAATTCAAGACTGAATTGGGTTCAAATGAGGTATGCAAAATATCATTATGCAAGATCACTTTGCAAAAATCATAAACTTAAGTAACTTCAGGTCAGGCAGTATATTAAATCTTACTTTAAGGGAAGAAGACGTGGTACTGATGGAAACCCAAAAAAGGCACAGTCCTTCAAAGTATTCATGATTTATTTAATTTAGTCTAGTTTAAATTTGGATTCCAGACCAGTCAGTTTTCCATCTCTGCAAGTAAGGCATGGTACAGTGAAACCAAATTGTAATAAATCTGCTGTTGTTGCTGTTGCTTTTAATTAACCCAACAACATTTGTTCCATAGTTGAACAGTCTATAAATGACTCTAATTTGGAATATGAGTACTAAAATTTATGAGTTCTTTTTTATTCAGTACACAATAAAGAGCACTTGAAGGAAATTAAAACTGAATCAATGTTTATAGATTGTAAGAATTTAAAGGTCACCTGACCCATTTTCCAGGATGAAATTAATGACTTTGGAGTTCAAGGATGTTGTCCAGGGCAATGCACTTGTTATGAATAAATTCTAGATTTCAACAAAATGATGTATCCCGTAAGAAATACGTTATTTTTCAATCAGCAGATTTTTGATAGTTCTTATTTTACAGTGTCATCCAGTATGTGTGATGTGCACAAAATGTTGACTCTACTAACACTGATACTAGTGCTAGTATTTTAAATAGACCTATAGATTGTTGCAGCCTAAATATGTCCTTGTATGTAATTGATTAATACAAAATATTAACTGGCGAAATCAGTAGCAGTTATTTGCTTTAATATTGCAGTATTTTTGCTGACATAAATGTTGTAGAAGTGATAGTATCAACTAATATTTTGTAGCTTTATGTTTTCTTTTGCATCTTAATCTCAATGTACAATCAATAGTGAATTTGGTTATAATCCAGATTTTCAAGTAATTGGTGAGATATAGATATGATTTTCTGGTCAGATGGAATTCCTATAATTCTTATTTCTAAAGTAATTGATGGTATAGACAGATAGATGAGCAGCATTTCCACATCAGAAAAAAAAATAAAAGGTTAAATAGAATATGGTAAAGAGTAGATGCAATTAAAGTTCAAGTGCTTCCTTCTGCATGTAAAGTCGTACACTCAGGCTATTAATGTAGACTTCAAGAATGAGTCACATTGTAGCATGACTAATTATGCTTTATGTGTAGCAGTTTTTATTAAAATATATATGCATAAATGTGGAACTTGATCCATTCCATAGCCATAATATTTTCTGTCTTATTGTGTCAAATGAACTTCTATTTGGTAACATAGAAAAGGCACAGCCAACAAGTTAAACACTGAATCATAGAAATGGCACTAATTTGCAATATTCTACCCATTCTACCAGGTGTTATGGAAACCTCCTTTACCACAAGGGTAGCTGGTCATTTAATTGGTCTAGGTGTTTTAGAGAAAGGATTCTGATAATGTAACACACACTTACAGCACGCATTTTGTGAAAATTTGAACATTGGTCACATATTAGTTCTTCATATATTGATAAGCCAAAAACTTTTTAAAACTTTTGATTTGTTGATTACAGCTTAGTCTCTCTTGTTTTTATAGATCCCATAATGTACCACCTGAGATTTCTACTATTCAGTTGTTTCATAAATGTAATTAAGTGCAAATCCAATGTTAATAAATCTGATTTAGAAACCTGTATTAGCTATGATTTTGATAGGCTTTTAAAAATTATCTTACCTACATCTAATTCTATAGCATTTTTAAAGTGACTTGTTTCTAGTAAGTTGTCCAAAAATATCCAATTTAGAGACATACAACATCATTCTTTCCACATTCATTTTTCATTTGTTTTTGTTATATTTCATTAAAATATGCAATTGTAAATAAACTCAAGTAATATGTAAGGGTCGAGATAAAATGACTTCTTGTGAACAGAAAAAAAACAGAGGTGTTCTAAAGCTTTCTACAGAGATAGAAATAGTCTCTGCATTGTCCTAAACAGTATCCTCTGACCACATGTGGTGTTCGAGCGTAGGCAGGCATCCGAGGTTTCCAGCAACACCCGTTCCTAAATGTGTCTTTAAGTGGAATTGGTGCGTGAGTGGGAACAGGTGCGTATGGTTCTTATTTAGTCGGACTTCAGTGCAAGGAAAGACTGAAAACCATTTCAATGATCCAAAAGCTAAATAAACAGCACGTGAAGCTGGTTCTCTGAAGAATGTATTCCATCTAGGAATTCATTGAATAATGTCAAAATGAGGGAAAATTGACATAACATTAAACAGAAAGTAGGAGTTGTCTGTAAATCTGACATTAGATGGTAATCAGGGACTGATGGGCTGAACTTAAAATGTAGCTAATGTGACTAAAGACCTCATTGTAAATTAGTTAACTTAAATTTAAATAGCTAGATGTTGCTGGTGTATTGGGCAGCATAATTCTGGAAAGCAGCCCACCCGTATTTAACATGCTGAAGGTGACAGTGGAGATTGGTTGATTGCCTGTAAAGAGGCGCGGTGGTTAAGATGCTTCCTTTGCGGCTGAATTGGGAATATCTAGATTATCTGGTAGGAGACTGGTTTTGGAAGCTCAAGATGGATTTGGTTTGTCTTTTTTGTTTGTCTGCTTTGCCTCTATGTGAGGGTGGCTATCATTTGGGTTGATTTTAAAACTTTACTCAAAATGAACCAGTCAATGAGAAAATCATTACAAAATTTTGAACTTGTTCTGTTTGTGTTCAGTTGAGCCCAAACAAAATGGGAATGTCGTCATTTTGCTTCTCACAGTGGCCAAACAAAATGTTGGGAGCCATGAGATACCAGTAAATGTACTGAGTATTGGGGACTTTTGAAAATATTTATAGAATAATAATGTATGTGAATGTGCTCAGTTTTGAATTAAAAAGTTCCAGTTCTTATCAGTCTCTATAGGATTCCATGATTCCTTGATGATATTAAAATTAAAATGTGTGGTTTACTTTTTAATACTTTTTGAAAAACCGGTTGTTAATTCAGTAGTTGACTTTGAAACCCGTCTCTTATAAATATTGTAAACATATATTTAATGTATGTTAAATGTGTAAGGAATGTAGTTAAATCACTTAATGTAAAATTTTAAATATGACAGAAGATATAATTCATATGCAGTTGAATTAGATAGTGTATGCATAATTGAATTAATCAGCATAAATAAACCTGTGAAACATGATTGATAAAAGAAATAGTAGTTTAGTTCTTTAGAAAAAATTAAATAAAAGGTAATAGTTATCATCAAAATCAGATTTAAACATCCAACAGTAACTATTGAAAAAAAATCATTAAAAATATAAATTGAACTATCTATTGTATACTATCTGAATGCCATTAAATTCTTCTAATGTATGAATGGGCTCATTAAAAGGTTGCATTCTGGCTACAATACATGAAACAAAATAACAGCTGATAGCATATTCAATGAAAAAATTTTCTCCCATAGAATATTGGGGGAAATTTTATTTTTATATATTCTAACATAAAATATGTGCACCCTTAATGCATCAACATTTTCTTTTTTTTAACCAAAACATATTTTATTGTGAGCTCTTGCAGCTGTTATCACAATCCATTCATACATCCATTGTGTCAGGCACATTCGTACATATGTTGCCATCATTTTCAAAACATTTTCTTTCTACTTGAGCCCTTGGTCACAGCTCATTTCCCCTCTTCCACACCTTCCCTCCCTCACGAACCATTGATAATTTATAACTTATTATTTGTCCTTGTCTTACACCGACTGCTGTCTTCCTTCACCCACTTTTCTGTAGTTTGTCTCCCTGTGAGGGGGTCATATGTCAATCATTGTGTTCCCCCTCTCTCCCCCCACCTTACCCCTACTCTCCTGGAGTCACTACCTTTATTATTGGTCCTGAGGGGTTTATCTGTCTTGGAATCCCTGTGTTGCTAGCTCTTATCTGTATAAGTGTACATGCTCTGGTCTAGCTGGATTTGTAACATAGAATTGGAGTCATGATAGTGGGCAGGGGGCGGCGGGGGGTGGTGGTGGAGGGGATATGGATGCATTAAAGAAATAGAGGAAAGTTGTGTTTCATCAGTGCTATACTGCACCCTACTGGCTCCTCTCTTCCTTGTGACCCTTCTGTAAAGGGATATTCAATTGTCTGCAGATGAGCTTTGGGTGTCCACTCTGTTCTGCCTTCCTCCTCATGCACATCAAAGTTTTTGTTATGGGTCTTTGATGCTTGATACCTGATTCCATCAACATCTCATTATCACACAGGCTGGTGTGCTCCTTCCATGTGGGCTTTATGGCTTCTCAACTTCATGGCTGCTTGTTTATCTTCAAACATTTCAAATCTCAGATGCTATATCTTTTGATAGCTGGGCACCATTAGCTTTCTTCATCACACTTGCACTTGCTTATGTACCCATTTTGTTTTTAGCAATCATGTCAAGAAGGAGAGCATCATAGAATCCCGGGTTATTAGAACAAAGTGTTCTTGCATTGATAAAGTACTTGAGTAGAAGCCCAATGTCAGTCTGCTACCTTAATACTTAATGTATAAATATATTTCAATAGTACATGTACTAGTTTTCTATCATTATATATAATATATTTACATATGTACATGCCTGTATTTAGACCTTTATAAATGTTTTTTGCCTCCTAGTTCATTCCTCTATTTCCTTTTACTTTCCTCTTGTCCCATTATCATGTTAGACTTTCATTTGGCTTTCAGTAATTCCTCTGGGCTACATTGCACTTGATCAAGCCCCACAAGGCATCCTATGCCCTTCTCACCAATGAAATTAGATCACTTGTTGTTCCCTTGTCCCTGGGTTTGTTGACTCCCCGCTTCCTTTCCCCGCCTCCCCATCTCCTGTGTCCCCCTGAAACCATCAGTCATGTTGTTTTCTCCTCTGGATTGTTTATCTCATCTATCTTATCTAGGTTGACATGCAAAAACAATAATATGCACACAAACTAAACAAAGCAAAACAACAAGTTCTCCTAAATAGAATGTTCATTGAATCCCTCAATCACAAATCCTAAATGTACTCATACAAGTTATAATGGATTCTTCTGTAATAATGTTAGTTCTCTTTTAAAAGTGAGAACACTGCAGTCTGGAAGATTTGTAATTCACCCAAACCGCATGTATGGTGAATCCTGAGACTGAAACAGTTTCATTTATAAGATTTCTTCCAACTGCTTTGGTGTAACACCTCTACTATCAGAGACTCAGCAAGTTGGAAAAGATAGGCAGCTGTAGTAAAAGTTTAAAGCAAAATATGTTCTGCCTCATTGTAGTTAAAGTGCAGCCTTACTACAGCTGGTCAGCCCTCTGTGCCTCCAGAGACCATTTCTAGAGCAGTGTGTATTTTAATTTGGAAGTTAGACAAAAGAATATTTGGGTTTTGTTTCTCTTCTGATTAAAAAATAAAGCCAACACATTACAATGTACTTCACAAAGCACAAATTCATTTGCTCTAACTGGGAATTAATCAGACCAGTGTGGTGAATAAAATGTTGATTCCCATGATAAACTTGGGAAGCATCTTCTAAGGTATGGTTACTCCTGCCTTTTAAATGCAGAGGATTTCAAAACAATTTAGGGGTGTGATGGATTAGCAATGGACTATAACCTCTCCCTCACAACGTCCTTGAGAAGATAAGCATATCGAAGATTTGTGACCTAACGTCTAGAGCCTCAGAGGTGCCTCCCTTGCCTGTTCCCCTTTGCTCATTGATGCTGGATTGGTTCTTTCTTATTATTCCATTTCTTGCTTGGGGTTTTAAGATCTCTTAGATCTGGGGTTCTTAATTTTATTGCAGGAGCATCTGAAAGATAGACAGAATGAAGCATGATGCAGAGTAGTTTGACAAATCTTCAATGCTCTTAAAATGTTGTCATTACAATGGGCATTCGGTTTTTGATATGGTATGAGGGTGACCCTTGCTGCAAAAGAGCTTGATCTTTCATTGCTGACTCCTCTTGGAGCACAATTACTATACCCTGCTCCCATATGATACAGGGACCCAGGCTCTGGAGTCAGGCACACCTGAGTAATTCTTAAGTCAGACACAGTCAGTCCTACCAAAGTCAGCCATTCATCTTACTGGCTGAATATCAGTGTTAAAGTGAAAATTAAAAGACCATTATTGATAGATTTTTTGTGAAGGTTTAAAAGTATTTGTATGTATGTGTGTATGTGTATAAATGTATATATTTGCATATACATAGAAATACATACATATCCATATATATGTGCACACACAAATATAGTGCCTACTTGATAATAACAACTGAATAAAATGGAAATGTCATTATCATTATATATATTAAATTAGGTAAATCATCATTTGCATATTAAATACCCTACATGTCCAATGCTACAGAATTGTCATAGTAAGCTACAGCCACAAGAAATATTAGGAAATTATAAGTTTTGTTCTAAAACACTCATCACCACTCCCCTTTTGCGCATCATGGCTCTGTTGCCTGCATTTATTGTTCTGAATAGATCACTGTTTAGTTATTTGCCCCACTTTCTGATCTTAGTTAAAAATAAGCCTCTCAAATTTTCCTTCTGAAATTGTAGTCATCTTACTTTCATATTTTCAAAGCATCAGCAATCTTTTCTGTATTGATAAAGTTTCTTAATTTTCTCATTTGTAAAATTGGGACAATGATCCCTTCTCAGCCCACTTCTTCAGGCCATTGAGAAGATCAAAATCTATAATAATCCATAAAGAGCGAGAGAGAGTTTGAGTACTCTCACAAATAATGAATTATCTCATTTAAATCTTGCAACTAGAAGACGAGGAATGAGAAGTTATCAGGTAAGCTGATATCTAAGAAAGAAATGAAAAAACTGGTTTTGACTTGCCCAGGCTCCAAGGAGGCTTCCATCCCTTGCCTTCTCTCTAATTTTTTTTTCACTTTCTCACATATATTTCTATGACCTATGAGTTCTTTAAATAAGGGCCAGGGGGCCCAAAGAGAAACTAGAATAAGATAAATACAATGAAATAGCAAGAGAATAAAAAGAAGTCTAATATAATTTTTATTATAATAATAGAAAATTGGAGAGAAGCATTTTTCCTCTTCAGCTATCAAGAAGATATATAGTTTTAGTTTCTGTTTCTTTGTGTAATTAAGCAAAATAGTTGAGCACGTGACATCTAACAAAGGGAAGGCGGTTGATGGCATCAGCATCTAATTTTAACGGATTAAACATTTGTGACAGTGTCAGTCCATGCTACGTGTGTCCTGTGACATTGACGGTGGTCCTTCCATTAGTTACAATGATTTTTATGTTATGTTATTTATTTTTAGAGATCTGTAGGGAAAATTGCAGAAATGAGCATATAGTTAAATGAATTCCACCTCAGAGTTCATGGTAAATATTGCTTGCATTTCACATGATCAGTTATTACCAGTTATTTAAACCAGCGGTTCTCAACCTGTGGGTCGCAACCCCTTTTGCGGTTTAACGACCCTTTCATAGGGGTCTTCTGATTCATAACAGTAGCAAAATTACAGTAATGAAGTAGCAACGAAACTAAGTTTATGGTAGGGGGGTCACCACAACATGAGGAACTGTATTAAAGGGTTGCAGCATTAGGAAGGTTGAGAATCACTGCTTTAAACTTTTGAGTAGTTTTTAAGCATCAACTTACTTAACACAATGTCTTTTTACACATAACATTTGCTCTGTCTGGATTAACCTCAGCCTTGTGGGTTTTTGTGATGCCGTAAATCTGTGCTACCTACTCCTTCACACATATCACAGGTCCACTATTTCTTACAGCCTGAGCTCTTCTGCCTTGACCATCTCCACCACCCCAACTGAGCAGCTCCCATGTGCTCCCACATTGCTCCGACTGACAACAGAATGGAGCTTTCTGGTTTAGCGATGCTCCTCATCTCCAGGTTCAGTCTTATACTCCTAGCCTTGCACAGGGAAACTTTCCAGTCATCACCCCTCAACTCACAAAGGTGGTAACTCATATGTTCATCAACAATGAATCTTTTTTTTCTTTAATAAGAAAATTTGTTGTGCAAACTTAGGGGCATTTTGCCAGGGGTTATATATAAGGACAGACGCATATAGACAGATTGCTTTTAAAGTCACATTGCCATTCTACTTGTCCCCTAGAGCTGCTGTACATGTCCTATAAATTCAATGGCTTCAAAAAAAGTAAATTCATTTGCATACAGCTATGGAAACTAGATAGCACAAATAAAAACTCAAAACACAGCACTCTGAATTTAGTCATAGATTAAATTGTGTCCCTCAAAAAAAGGGTATGTGAAATCCTCACCCTCGGTACCAGAGAAATTATCTTGCTTGGAAATAGGTGTTTTTGTGCTATATTCAGTCAAGTTAACATCCAACAGGATAGTGTCTAAGCCCATTTGAGTGCTGTCTTTACTAAAGAAGGGCACATAAAGAGGAAGGATATATAGAAAACTTACAAATACAAGTTCTATACGTTTTCTAACACGACAAAATACACGAACTAGAAGACAGCGTGGGCGCATGCTCTCACAGGCCTGGGGGCCAACAGGCCAAGTTGAGGGTGTTGTCTGCACAGAGGCCTTCCCAGGTCTGAGGTCGGAGGCACGCCAGGCCTTTTCCCCACTTCCTGGTAGCTTCCGGGCTTCCTTACTTGCAGTTCCAAGGTCACATGTCACTGTTCTTTCCCATCTTCTCCTCTTTCTCAAGGACAACACTCAGATGGAATTAGGATCGCTCTTCCTTGTGAAGACTTCCTGTTATTTGGCCAATGCCATCATTAAAGGCCCTTTATTCAGGTGAGAACATTTTCAGTGGGACCCAGAGAGTTGGCTATTTGTTGGTGGTGCCTTCCAGACCCTTCCATCTCGTAGCAACTGTGTGAGCAACAGAAGCAAGCACGGCTCAGTCCTGTGCCAGCCTCACGCATACTTAGTTTGAGTCCATTTTTTTTCAGCCACTGTGCCAATCCATCTTGTGGAGGATCTTCCTCTTTTTGGCTGCCCCGCTACTTTACCCAGCATGATGTCCTTTTCCAGTCCCTGGTCTTACTGGACAATATTCAAAGTGTTTGAGATAATGTATTGTTATCCTCCTTGATTGTATTTATGTTGTACTTCTTCCAAGAAAGACTTTGTTTGTTGTTTGTTCGGCAGTCCAGGGTACTTTCAATATTCCTCACCAGCACCATAATCAAATGCCCTAATTCCTCTTCAGTCTTGCTTATCCAGTATCCAATGTTTACATACAAAGAGGAAACTGAAAATACCATGATTGAATCAGGTACTATTTAGTTCTCAAAGTAAAATCCTTGCTTTTCAACATTAAAGAGGTCTATGCAGCATACTTAGCCAATGCGTGATACCTTGACTGCTGCTTCCATGAGCATTGATTGTGGAGCCAAGCAAATGAAATTCTTCACTACTTCAATCTTTCCTCTGAATATCACATTGTTATCTACTGGTCCAGTTGCGAGAATTTTCTTTCTTTTTTAAAATGAGTTGTAATCCATGTTGTAGGCCGCAGTCATTGTTTCCTCAGCAAGTGCTTCAAATCCTCCGCACTTTCAGCAAGCAAGTTGTGTCATGTGTCTATGAAGGCTGTTAATAAGCCTCCCTTCAGTTCCGATGCCAATTTCTTCTTCATAGTGTCCATCTTCTTTTATCATCTTCTCAGCATCCAGACCTACTAAGTACACAGCAGGGTGCTGACAAACACCTTTCTTGATTTTAAACCGTGCAGTGTTCCCTTGTTCTGGTCACACAATGACCTCTTGATTCATGGATCATCTCTGGAGCAGGACTGGACTCATGTTTCAGTAAAAAATAAATAAGAACATAAAGCAACTAGCTGAGCTGCTTATACTAGACTTTCAAAGCAAACTTTCCCCGCGTTCCCCTACCCAATCCCGCTAAAATGCATCAGAGGTGTAACAGGCAATTTAGGAGAAGAGCTGATATTAGCTGCATCATGAAATGCCATTCACTTATTAGATTACTAGGTAGGTTGCTTTTTGACATTGACAGGCGTATTTGATCTATTTTTCCTGGGCATACTTTGTTGTCAACTAATAATATAACAATATCACATAATTCTATAATTTTTCTGCATTTGAGATTGCCTCATTAATATACATGTTATTATAACTTAATACACATTTTCAAATGATTCATCGTAGGAATACGTGGTAGTGAGAAATGTTGTTGTTCACCAACTAGTTAGTGACAGACACATCTAAAAGTAATATACATATTACTTCTATGAATCACTTTAAGTAAAACATGGCATATTTTTCAAGTAATTGAGTTAAAAAATATTCTTCAATCTCAGATATGTTTTTACACAAGAGCACACTATTTTTCTTTCTGACACTATCTTAAGAATCTGATTTTACTTAACCTCCTTAAGCTCCCTTCCTCTTTGTATTTCCCAGCTCAGAGTAGTGTGTGTTTTGTAAAAGTTTTATAATCTCATGTACACATTCAAGTTTCAGTTCCTGTGTATGACATTCAAGTGATTTTGCTGTATTTTAGTTTCCATTGCATTAACATAAATTCATATTTGAGTAATCCTCCTTATCTTGTTTCCCATAACATCCCAGCCAACACCATTCGCCTAGTATCCAGCCACGCTGGAGCTCCCTGCCCACAGAATTCTTGAACAGTGTTGCGTGATAGAAACACAGACTTTGGAACAAGGAAGCTAAAGCTAAAATCATTTGATAGTGGTGAGGAATAAGCCCACTTCTTTTACCTAAAAATAGGCTAAAAAAGTAGCATTGGCTTCCTGTGCAATCAATTAAAGGAGATAGCATAATTTAAATCACATTGTATAATTGCTCGGTACATGGAAAACAAATGAAGCTTTTGTAGTATGATAATAAAAATGAATGTGATATACTGTTTAGCCTAAAAGTATTTTAGTAAGTTTTCTTTCTGGAAAGATAGTATTCATTTATTAAATTCTGCTCATCTGCTATATTCATAGGAAAATATAATTAGTGATGCTGACATGGCATTTGTCTGGAATTTCTGCTCACATTTTCTCCATTGGCCTTGCATCAGTTTCTGTTCTAGTTAGATACTTTTAACTTTCCAAAGATTAATCCTGTGTAATAAGACTGAAGCCATTTTGACAATCATTCTCTCCAGTAGCCTCACTTAATAACTAAAAAACCTGAGGTTCACATTTATTAGTATCATTTCTATGATTATTTGTATAAAGTCAGCCTTCCATAGTCTGTGAGTCTCCAAAAACGAAAGCCACATCTAGTTATCATTTGCTTGTTTATTTTCTATCTCAGATTGATTGGCTTAGCCTCCCTAAGAACCAGCCCAGCAACTGGCACAAAGTAGACCACTGATGCATATTTCTGGAATGAGTGAATGGTGTGTGCATGGATGTCTGAATTCTGAGATAACACTCTTTTTACATTTGTGTGTTCCATGTCTTTCAATCTTATCTTATTCTGCAGTGCTACTCACTGCAGGTCTTCCTTGAGAAGATTTGAACGTCCTAAGTTGGTGCATAGAAGAAACGTAGGCTCTTCTGGTTCTAGAATGCAGTCACGTTCAAATGACTCATACTCCTAAGTCCAGACCAAGGGAAAATTGAATTTGAGACAGCAGTTGATATTTTTTTCTAGAGAAGTGTGTCTAAACATAAATATCCTCTTGACATCAAATCCAGTTGTCTTTTCTTTTTTGTAATAGTCTATTGTTTCCATGTTAACTTCATAATATTTCCTACATTTTGTTGATCCTATCTTCAGAATTCTTTTATACGTGGTACCTAATTTCTACTTCAAAATTCCCCATAGAAATACAGGCAAGTTATTAAAATCTGTGCTGTATAGATGTGACACTGAGGCTAGATTTGAATTCAGTTTCCCTCTTTCCTATCATAGTACTCTCCCATTGTACAATGTTGCCTCCCAATGCACAGCTTGCCTGCTTGAGACCTATGCTTAGGCTATTCTACATTCACTAGATAAAGTAAATATTAATTCCTGAAATTTTTAGCAAAGTCTCTAGAACCATCTTGGGATATTGCACCATTGAGTCCTCATTAGTAATTGCCCCTTTGGGTTCTAAAACAAAACAGCTGGCTAGTTCAGATTTTAGTTTAGGGCCACAAACTCTCCATTCAGTGATTAGCACTTAAACAGAGCAGTAACCATCAAAGAGTCCTTGCATGGAGAGGGAGAGAACTATAGAAAAATATCATACTCCTGTACAGATAGAGTTTTGAATCACTTGTTAAATTTATAGCCTTAAGCAAGGTGTTTCACTTCTCTGTCCCTCAGGTGCTTAGTACTGTCAACCCCAATAGTTCTTTTAAAAAGTGAATGAAATGATAAATGTAATACAACAGTGCCTATCACACTTCTATGCTGTGGAGCATAATGAGTGTTCAATACACAGTAATCTTAGTTGTTATTATTACTCATTACTTTGTGAAATGTGTCACTCACTTTCATATTATGATTGAAAAATGTACAGTTTTGTGTAAATAAAACAAATTCCTTTTAAAACAGGAGATAAACAGAGACGGAACTTCGTTACTTGTGTGAATGCACAAGACAGTTGAGGGCGCCAAGGACTGAGCACTTGTTCTTAGAAGCCAAAATGCCAGTGTTCCATCCTGGAAACCCTGTGGAGGGGTGATCTGTGCCCTCAGATGGGCACCATGGGCTGGACTAGACTCAACAGCAACTAACAGCAACCGAATTGAATCATTTGGTGTAAGCATTTAGGCTTGATTGATACATAATTTAATGTTAACTCAGTCCCCTGAATGACACAAAAAGTTAAGCATTCAACTGTCGACTACAGTGGTTCAAATAGAAGTAGAGGCCCCCAAAGCCCTGGCAATGTACTTCCCAAAACTCACTGCATCAGAAACTCTCCGGAGTGCGCTTCTCCTCTGTCTAAAAGATTTGGAACCACCAAGAGCTGTCATCCACCCAACAACAACAGTTTTGGGTTTTGTTTTAAATATTGATTTGGCTTAACAGTGTTTACCTATAAAATATTTAACATGCCAAGTCTCTTTCCTGACTACGTTAATCTATTATAAAAGTAACAATTATTCAGCACTCCTATTGTTTATAAATGCAAATGAAAATAAACAGAGAAACACCAACTCCACCACCACCACCCCACCAAACCAATTGCCATTCAATTGGTTTTCCCTGATGACCATCTTATGTGTGTCTCAGTAGAACTGTGCCCCATAAAGCTTTCTGCAGCTCAGTTTTCCGAAGTGGACCCCAGGCTTTTCTGTTCAGGTGCGTCTGGGTGGGTTCAAGCTGCCAGCCTTTCAGTAGCCCAGTGCTTAACTCTTTGCACCACTAATGAACCCTTACTGAAATATCTAGGGCATTTTTTATCTAAGTGTTAACTGATCCCTATAAAAGTCGAAATTTCCCAAGACCTACGCTCCATTGGTAGGGAACCAAAAATTCTTCTCTTCAAGAAAGTGAGAAAATATACTGTCCATGCAGTTGCTCTTGAAAAGGGTGTTATATTTTATGAACACTAATATTTCTTACATGGCCATCATTTCCAGTATTTTATTTTCTAATGACACTTTTTATAAAAAGGCAATATTTGGGTCCATTACTAACCACTAATGGAGAATTTTATGACTAACTTTTTCAGTAAAAATTGACCATTTGCTCTGTGAGGCTAGATTTTCAAAGCAAGATAGGATAGCATTTAAATGGCCACTTATTTTTAGTAGCAGACTGCCCTCTCTGCGGCCCCAATCTCAGGTTTTCATCTCTAGGCATCAGTCTCTCTCTAGACCCAGATGGGTGTCTCCTGTACTAACAGAGCATAAGGGAAACACATTTGACTAAAATAGGCTGCAGCTTATCTTTGGGACATTTGTGGATGATGAAAAATACATGTCTTTAATAACTGTGTGGTTTCCAGTCATGTTCATTTTCCAAGGTAATTAGAAATTCTGTTTGAACAGAAATCAGGAAGACAAAATATGTTCTAGTGCATATTCTTTTTCTTTTTTAAAATCATTTTATTGGAGGCTTGTACAACCCTTATCACAATCTATACACCCATCCATTGTATCAAGCACATTTGTACATTTATTGCCATCATCATTCTCAAAACGTTTTCTTTCTACTTGAGCCCTGGGCATCAGCACCTCATTTTCCCCTCCTTCCCCATCCACCCCCACAAACCCTTGATAATTTATAAATTATTATTATTTTGTTATGTCTTACACTTTCTGACATCTCCTGCATATTCTTTTTCAAATAGACCCTGGGTAGCGTACTGGTTATGTATTAGACTGCGACTGCAAGGTCAATAGTCCCAAACCACCAGCTGCTCCTCTGGAGACAGACAGGGCTCCCTACTCTCATGCAGAGTTAACTGTCTTGGAAACTCACAGGAGCAGTTAGTTCTACTCTGCCCTATAGGGTTGCTATGAGTCAGCATGAACTCAATGGTAGTGTATTTGATTTTGTTTTGATTTTTGGCTGTCAAGTCGATTCTGATTCACAGTGTTCATGTAGGGCAGAGTATAACTTCCCCCTAGGTTTTACCAGGTTATCATCTTTGTGGGAGTAGACTACCTCATCTTTCTCCCATAGAGTGGCTGGTGGGTTTGAACCATCAATTGTTCAGTTAGCATCTACCCACTGTTCCACTAGGACTTTTTCTTCAATGTGAATAGTGGTTTTAAGATTTGCTGGAAGGAAGACAACTTGGAATACTTGGGAATTATACAATTTATCCACAGAAAATTCCTTTCCCCAAATCCATAACGTTATTATAGTAAACATATTTACGTTCCAGAAATTGGAGACTTCATCTTCAATAGCATAATAATTTTCTGTCTTATTTTTAATTGCTTAATATCTTCATCTATTGGTGTTTCTAAAACACATTTCAAGCATGGATATCTGATGATATTGTAATGAAGCCATGATTCAGTAAAACATAACATTGACATTTGTATTATAAATAATGCTCAAGGAGACTTTGTACACTGCTCAGTCAAGATTTTATACACTGAAATAAACGAGGTAAAGATAATGCCATGGGGATGTTTCCCCTTAGTACATCCAGGATTTACCCAAATTTAAAACAATAACAAAAGAAAACAATAAAAGCTTAAAGTGGGTTTTATTTTCTTTTTATAATTAATTTCCAATGAAAACTCTTTAAAAAGTTTTTTGCCTGTTGTTTAAACTATAAATAAGGAAAATGATTAATAATAAAATTAGAATTATGTTACTCCCTTTAAGACACACAGCTAAACCATGGTTAAACCATGAATAAAACCTAGATTTTCTGGTTTGACAACATCCTTTTCTCTCTGCCACTGCCCACCACTGCTATCAAGTGCACTCTGACTTATAAAAACTCACTGCTGTTGAGTTGCTGCCCACCCACAGTGACTGTATAGGACGGGGTACAACTGCCCCTGTGGGATTTGGAGACTGGAATTCTTTATGGGAGTAGGAAAGCCTGTCTTTTCTCCTGCAGAGCAGCTGAGTTTGAACTACTGACCTTGTGGTTTGCAGCCACAACGTGTAACCACTGTGCGACCAGGGCTCTGTTCTGACTTATAGTGACCCATTGTAGGGTTTCTAATTTTATTAAATCAGATAACCTCATCTTTCTCCTGAAGATCAACTGGTGGGTTTGAATCACTGACTTTGCTGTTTAGTCTAATGCTTGCCTAACTAGAGATCCAAGGCTCCATTCATTCCATTACTTCTTTATAAAAAGTCATTGTCTAAGATACCTAACTTCTGTACCTGGTTAAAAAGCTCTCTGTGTTACTACTAGAATCCCTTTATACTAGTATAGTGTTTGCATTAATGTGTGAAATACAAGTCCTAATATGATACCAAAGAATACATCATATTGTTATTAGATGCCAGCCAGCCAATTCCAATGCTAGCTACCTGATGTACAAAAAAAGAAAACAGTGCCCAGTCTTCGACCAATTTTCCAATGCTTGCTTTGCTTTAACCCCTTGTTTTTAGCCACTATGTCAACTCCTCTCATGGAAGATCTGTATTGTTGCTGACCCGCTCCTTTACCAAGCATGATGTCTTTCTCCAAGGAATAACACACACCCCTCCCCCGGGAACATATCCAAAATACATCAGAGGAAATTTCTCCAACCTTGCTTCTAAGGAATATTCTGTCTGTCCATCTTCCATGAATGTATTGTTCTCCTGACAGCCCATGGTATACTCAATGTGTTTTTCAAAATCACAATTAAGAGGCATAATTTCTTCTTTGGTATTGTTGCTCAATTTCCAGTTTGCATATGAGGGATGGAAAATTGTGTGATTCACCTTAATCCTCAAAGAGATATTTTTGCATTTTAACACTTTAAGGAGGCTTATGCTGCTGATTTGCACAATTCAATGTATTGTTTGAAATTTTTAATGCAGGTTACTTGGAATTGATTATGGATCCAAATAAAATGAATTCATTGACAGATTGACTTTTCTCTGTTTATAATGATGCTGCTTATTTGTTAGCTGTGAAGATTTTGTTTTCTTCAGGTCGTAGTGTAATCCATACTTAGCCTTTGACCTTCATCAACAAGAGCTTCAAGTTCTCTTCACATTCAGTAAGAAAATTGCGTTATAGGTGTCAATAGCGTCATAGGTTATTAATGAATTGTCCTTCAATAAGGAATTAATGAATTGTCCTTAAATAATGATACCATGCTCTTCATACCTGGATTATTTGATAAACATATGAATTGAATACATGTCTTGAAAGGTTACAGTCTTGATATGCACATTTAACAATTTTAAACAGCAGTATAAATTTTATTCTGTTCATCTTGTAACTCTTGGTCTTTGTGCAGGTTCTACATGAGCACACTTAAGTGTTCTGGAATTCCCTTTATTTTATTCATTGTTTTTTACAAGGTATACAAGTCTAATCTTTGTATAGTTAATAATACACAAATAAATATATTTCTCTACTTTCAGCCAAGATCTGACATCAGCAGTGACATCCTCAATTCTATATTCTCTTCTGGATCCAGCTTGGGTTTTATGCCAGTTTCATGCTAGTATACTTCTGCATCTCATTTTTTATTTATGTTTAGAACAATTCCTATGTGTGTTACTAATTAGACATTGTTCAATAATGTCTACATGTTGCTGAATAACTTTTCTTTGGAATAGGTACAACCACTCTTCAAACTTGTTGACTAGGTAGCTATCTTCCAAATGTCTTATATGAAGAGTGAGCACTTCCAGCTTGGCATGACTTTATTGACGCCTCTCAGTTGATTTTCATTAATACTCTCCTTGCAAGTTGTGCTTCTACTGTTGCTACTGTTCATCCTGATTACATGCTGCTCCTGACACGATAGCTCATTGACCCTTTTTTATATATATTGTGACTGGATTTTTCCATCATCTTTTGAGCTTCTTGCATCTTCTGATGCATTGCCCATAGAACCCTTCAAATTCTCAACCTAAGGCTTGACATTTTTCTCCAGTTCTGCAGCTCCACAAATGATGAGCATGTTTCCCTTTTGGTTTAGAATTCCAAGAATTCCACATTTCTTTATAACCCGTTGACCCATCTTATCCTTGAGCTACCTTTGGAAAAGTTTAGCTACGCTACATCTAAGGCAAACTTCCAGAATCTCTTTTGTCATCCATTTCATTTTTTTCTTTCCCTTTAAATGACATGTTGCTTTCTTCTTTATGATGGACTTGGTAATATCCCACAATGTACCTGCTCTTGAAACGTTAGTGTCCAAGGCATCAAATCAACCGCTGAGATAAGAGAGTCTCTAAACTGTGGCAGAACATATTTTGGCTCAGATATTGTAGTTGGAATCATCCTCAGTTTCAACTAGAATTTGCGTGTGAGCAGTTGATGGTTTTCTCTGCAGTCAATTCCTGGCATTGTTCTCACTGATTTCCAAAGATCTCGTCAGTTTGATTCCTATTCATTCCTTCTTGCAAGATACACATGGATAGTTGTTGTGGATGTTGTTGAAAAATGATTTTGCAGTGAGTAAATTGTTGGTCTTACTAAATTCTATCATGCAATCCTCATATTTAGATCTATCACCAAAATTATAGTTTCAAAATTGAAACTCTTTTTATTTACAGTCTTTGCATCCCAATCATTGGTAATGATCAATGTATCTTGATTGCATGTTTGATCCAATCCAGAAGGCAGAAATCTTCTATTTCTTCATCTTGGACATTAGTGATAAAGTGGAGCCCACATCTGTCTAGTTAATGCTGACTCATTGCTACCCTACAGGCCAAAGTAGAACTATCTCATATGATTCATAAAGCTGCCACATTTTTCTTCCAAGGAACAGCTAGTGGGTAATAATTAACCCTCTTTTATTTAGCAGTTGAGCTGTATACCCTTTGTACTGCAAGGCTCCTTGACATTAATGATTTTTAATCTGAAATAGCCATATAATTTGATATGTATATTGATATGTTAAAGTGTATTTTTACTAGCTCTAATTGTGTTGTCAAAGAATATTTAATCCCTCTTGTTGTACCAGAAGAACCCCAAAATTTTAAGAAACACCAACATCTTAAAAGAAGCACAGTCTTATGCTCCTTAGAAGTAAGGTTAGAGAAACTTCATTTGCCTTATTGGCTTTGGCTACCTCATCCGGAATTACCATTCTCTGGAAAAGGACATGCTGTTTAATAAAGTATAAGGCCAATCAATAAAAATGATAAAAACTCCCTATGAGATACATTGAAATAATAGCTCCATCAGTGGGCTCAGATAGGAAAAATTTTAGGGTAGCAGGGAACTGGGAATTTCCTTTGCTCCAGTACACTTAAGGTTATGATGGGTTGGAACAGGCCCAATGGCAGCCAGCAACAAATGATAGCGAAAATCAAAGAGCATGTTAAAATACTTTCAGAGTTTAAAAAATAACTTCAAAATATGCACTATATTCACGTGTAATATTAGCAAGCGCTTTTAATCGCAGTAATGGAATCCTGCTATTGAGATAGGACATTTGTAAGAAAACAAGAATGTTAGATATATCAGGGAGACTTTGAAATATAATTGTGAATTGTTGGAATTGTAGATCCAAATGTTCTGTGGTTAGCTATGAAACTTTTCATATCTTGATGGAAATAATATCATGATAAAGAGTTGCTTTCTTTCCACTTGTATCAACAATCAACAACCATGGAAGCAGCTGTCAAGAAACCAAATGACATATTGCATTGACCGAATCTGCTTCAAAGCACCTTTTTGGTTTTCTAAAATCCAAAGATCATTTTGATGGCTAAAATGTAATTATTCTATTGGTGTATGTATAGGTGAAAGTAGGGCAATAGAAACAAGAAAACTGATGCATTTAAATGGTTGTGCTAATGATGACTATTGAATATACAGCATTGTCAGAAGGAATTAGGCTTCAAAGAAATATGATGATAACGCTTACTAGAAAAGAGGATGACACCACTTTGGCTCACTTACTTTGGATAAATCATCAGAAGAGATCAACTCCTAAAAAATGACTCATATTTTGGTAAAGGGTTAGTCAAAAAAAAGGAAACCCTCAGCATGATGGATGGACACAAGAGCCATGACAGTGGACTTAGACATACCGAGGATCATAAAGATGCCAGAGAGGCAGGCAGAGTCGCTTTCTGTTTTGCATACTATTGTCATGAGCTGAAGCCTACTCAACAGCAGCTAACAACCATAGTTCTCTATTTATATTTAACAATTATAAGTGATGGGACAATGAATTTAGATGTGTTTCCATACAACTTGGAAATCCATAGACTATAAAAAAGTTAACGTGGTTGCATGACCTTTGAGAAAAAATATAAAGATATGAGAAATTTAAGACGTTCCCACTGTCTGTATTTCACCCTCTTTTCTTCATTCAGAACTTTTAATCAGAAGAGTCCAGTGGAGTAATGGGCCACTCACTGAGTAGCTGACCATAAGATCAGTGGTTTGAACCCACCAGTTGATCTGCATGAGAAAGATGATACTGTCTACTCTCTTAAAGATTTAAAGTCTCCAAAAACCCAGGGGGCAGATCTACCCAGTCCTGTAGGATCTCTATGAGTTAGAATCCACTCAATGCAGGGTGATTGGTTTTTTGAGTTAGAGCATCTTTTGTTTTATTTCTACTACCTGAACAATTTATGTGATTTCATGACTTGTTAAACGTCACATTCTCAACGACTCTTCTTCAGATTCTATATTCTTTAGAATGCTTCCCGAACATCATAACTGTGCTCTAATGTACTCCCTAGCATCCTATATTTTGCTCACTTTTCCAAAAAATGACCATAAGGATTTAGTAAAATTGCATACTTACCTGGGATTTCCTCCCATCGGACTCTCGATCTCAGGAAGACAGGAACTGGATGTCCCTTTGCTTAACTCAGGGATTGACACAGAGTAAGTGATTAACATTCTCAGAGAAAAATGATAGTCTATTTAATTAGAACCTATGTAATTCTTTATTGGCACCTGGGATGGCACAAATGATTAACCATTAGACACTAATTGAAGGGTGAGGGGTTTCAATTCACCCAGTGGTGCCTGAGAAGCAAGGCCTGGTCCCGGGAGTCAGAGTTTATGTGACAGCAGCTGGTCTGGTTTGCTTCGGTATAAGTTACTCCATCAGCATCTCCTGTAGGGTTCGTTACAGCTCATTTGTTTCACCCACCTCATAGCAGAACTCGGAGCTCTGACAGACTAGAGGTTGTATACTAAAATTGGCAGAGTGAGAAAAGCTCTTTCCTAACTTTTTTTAATTCAACAGATTTCTGCAAAGTATCCTCTATATGTGTCAGATCCAGCAATCCAAAGACGAGTGGATATGATCTTCTGACGCTCTCTGCCTAGTCAGTGAGAGAGAGTATAAACAGTAGTTAGAATACAAGGTGCTAAGGCTGTTGGCAGACCAGTGCACTCGGGGCTATGGATTTTCCAAAGAAGAAATAAATATTTGACTCTGCATAGTAAATGGCCTGATTTTATCTTCTTCTTCCATTTTTTCTCAATGCCCCTTTATGTCTTTTTGTTTAATATATAATCACACTAATTGAAAATAAGGTAGGCAAAGGTTTGTGCTTTTAATGAAAGTTTAAATAATGAAGTGCTATTTCTGAACTAATTAGGTTTCATTATTGTTTATATTATTTGTTAACTTAAATATCAAAAGAAATTTTACCTAAAGCTATAATAGTTTTCAGGGGCTTGCTTAGAAAAATCACTATTACTGTTCTTCATGAAACCTGGAATCCTAAGATAATTCTCAAGTGAAAATGATCATATGCACATTACAATGAGAGATGAGCGGAAGAGGTAGGGTAGGGGTGAAATATGGCAACAAGTTGGCTAAGCATGACTGAGGAACTTGCAAGGTTATTCTAGAGAGCAGCTGTGTGCTCAGTTTTGATCAGAAGTTCTATCTGCTCTTTTAAAAAATGTCCCCAACACAAAACAAAAAACAGCTTGCTGACTGCATTATTGTACTTGTCAGTTTACCAATAATTCCTCAAAGAGAAGGAACTAGTCATGGAGAATAAGCTTTTTAATGAGCAATGTCAATGAAATATTTCATTAAATCAATAAAAATAGGTGGATGTTAATAAACAGTGATTTTAATTGCATTAATAATCACTGCAAAGCAATGACAATATTGTAAAGAATAAGTCATGGACATATCAGGAACTCGTCTGCTAGTTCTTTGAGAGAAGGGACCCCTGGCGGTGTAGTGGCTGCATGTTGCGCTGCGATCTGCCTCATGGGCAGTTCAAAACCACAGGAGAAAGATGAGCATTTCCCCCTCAGTTACTTTCTAAGAAACCCACAGGGGTTTGCTATGAGTCGGCATTCACTGCCTGGTAAGGAGAGTCCTTGAGGGAAGATGCTTTGCCTGTGGCTCTCTACGCTACACATACGTGGTGCCGCACTCAGGGCTATAGGTTTCCAGTGTAATGAGAGGATTCTTCCAACGGAGGGTTGGCACCATTCTTTAAAATTAGAAGAAAAATTATTGAAAAAACCTTAACCAACTGTAAGGATCCCTACTTGCATCAGCTGTGGTTTGAGCCTACCAGTGACTCCACCAGAGAAAAGACACTGGGGATTAGCTCCTCTAATCACTTTGGTAAAGCAAAGCCATTTACAAGGACGTTAGTGAAGCTCTGTTCACAACGGTAAGGCTGCTCTCAGTTAGAATCAGTTAGACAGCATACAACAACCAAAATCCAAATCTGGATAAAGTGAAGCTCTGCTTTCAAAACTATTTCCAGAGACCCAAGAGCACTAGTAACGAGTGATTTCACACTTGGGCACTCTCTGAATGTTGAAACACACCTGCTTCCTCCTGTGTGATACAAAGGGATTAAACACTCAGCCACTCACCTACCATGTGGGAGTTTCAATCGACCTAGAAGTACCTGGGCCCAGAGGTTAGGAGATTTACTTCCCCAAACATGGTCAGAACCCCCTGCGGAGCCCAGCTCTATTGAGGAACACAGGGGAGGGGGGTGCAGGGCATCAGTCAGGATCCACCAGACAGGGCAGCTCTGGTGTGGGTGGTGGCGTCCTGCATCAGGACCCCCAGCAGTGAACATGAGAAGCCAGGGAGGGAGAGCCACCCTGGTCCAGTGTCTCAGGAGCACACGCCACACATTCCAGGAGCACACCGCCTACAGGACTTTTTTTTCCTTTCCCCAGTCCAGTGGCTAACCCCTCCAGCTGCTTTGTGGAAGCTTAATGAAAATAGATTGAGTGACTGAGCACAGCTTTTCTGGATTTGCCCAGTTGCTGGACACTGGTAACCCTTTCACACACACACAATTAGGGGGGAAAGTGTGAAGAGGGGAGGGTCATGTGCTGAATGTCTATAATAAAGGAAGGGGAACTGTCAGCAGGGCTAGATGCAGTGGTCCACACGGAAACAAAACAGAAACAGAACTTTGTGGGGAAACATTTCCTTCTGGTCGCTATCAAGAATTCCGTAGTTCATTTACCACATAACCATTCCCAATCGATTGCTCTTCGTTGCTGGTTAGAGAGTAGAGGGGAAATAACTTGGACTAAAGCTGCTTTTGCTAGTTGCTTGGTTATAAGGAGGACACAGAAAAAGAACCCTACCCTTTTCACCTTGTATAGAACAGCTTTTGCAATACAGATCAACCACATAGGAAACCCAACCCCTGCTCGGTGAGCAAACCAATACCAAACTCACTGCCGTGGAGTGCGTCCTCCTGGTCACCTTACAGAACAGGCTTGAACTGCCCTTGTGGGTTTGGGAGACTGTGAGTCACATGGGCACAGAAAGCTAATCTTTCTCCCCTGGAGCCGCTGGTGATTTCAAACTGCACGCGTTGGCATTGCGAGCCTAACCATAACCATTAAGCCACCAAAGATTCTCTTTGGTGACCAGAAGCAGTAAGTCAGCAAACTGAACTAAGTGCATCAGTAGTTTATATCCTTATGTAGACACTTGTACTCGTCAAGTGATTCTAGAACTTCCTATGTATGAAGATGATGCCCTGCCAATTGCTCAAGTCTGTCAGTATCAACTACACGTTTCTTAGTTCACATGTTGTAATCATTTGGAAAAACTAATGATTTATAATGATTAATAATTTATAAAATGTAAAAATTGAGCCCCACATAACTAATATTGAACTTTACTGAAAGTATGTAATTGTAGTGAGGTCTAGTAATTCTTGATGTTTCAGTATGATTTATTTTTCCTTGTGGAAAACCAATGTGATCATCCTATTTTACTCTTCTTTAAAAGAAAATCTACACTTCACTTGAATGTTTAGAACATTGTCAGTTGATCCCCACTCTGATGCAAGCTAGGCTTGCTCTGGAGTTCAACACTGTCTGCATTTGTTTGTTGTTTGTTTGTTCATATTGGGGTTTGTCTCAGATGTGTTATGTCATTGGAGGTCACCCTCCTGACTGTTTGTTATTTGTTTCTCTGTTTTTCAGTCTATGAAACCCATGATTGATGGACCTATAGGGACAGCAAGTAGATTAGGGAGGGGGAGCTGATGTCAATGAGCTCAGGAAGGAAAAGAATGTTTTGAAACTGATTGTGGTCACAATTGTTCAATACTGCTTGATGTGATTGAACTATGGAATGATATGATATCTATATTAAATCCCAGTAAACATTTTTTGATAGAACAAAAATGAAAATTTCATGTCCCACCTTCATGTTTATTGTTTAAGTTGCTGTGGACTTGGCTCTGAAATAGTCGACATTATCGGAGAATGAAACTGCCCAGCCCTGTGCCATCTTCCTGATCTTCAGTGTGCTGGAGCCTGTTATTGTGCCTTCTCTGCCAACCTATCGCATCGAGTGTTTCCCACCCTTTGCTTTGCCACACACCCTGTGCTTTATTAGTGGCTGGCCCAAGTAAGGGAAAAGAAGCCTTTCTCTCCTTACATATGTAGAGGATTCTGGTTATGGGCTTCCCAGATTTATCTGCTTCTCCTATTGGCAGCTCCCAGTGTATTCAATAGTCTTTGCCCACACCACAATCCAGAGTCATCCATTCTTCTCTTTTCCTTTCTCCTTGCCCAAATTTCACAGAAAAGACCATACATTGTGTCAGAAATTCCTTATGTAACATTTTCTTTTCATTTTGATCACATATGAACCAGAGGCTATAATTCTGCTTTTAATCTACCTTTCTCTTTTAAATTAGAGTCATGCAATGTATGGACATTTTTATTTGCCTTAGAACAAATACTAGGTTTATTTCTATCTGACTTAAAAGCAATCATTTATGTAAATTTTTATGATATACTTAGAAATACATGACTTGTATTACCACCTGTTATGTCACTTTCTAAAGAAAAAAAACAATGAAAAATTTGGATGTGGGAGTTTTAAGACATTTTACTGTAATCCAACTGCTTTGATTGATAAAGCAGATTATATGGGACTAAACACTAACAGTCAGATTTGACTTGAGCAATGAATTTGGATTTGAATAAAAGTTAGAAATAAACTGTTCCTGAAATATGTGTTTCTGTATCCCTTTCTGCTACTTTAAAAAATGCATGTCTCTGGATATTGTGTGGCTGGTACTCTCCTAATTCTAGTGCCGGCTAAAGTCATTTGTAGAGGGGGGACAGGAACAGGTGGTGTCTCATTCTCTTGTACGTAGGGGAGCTGTGAGTTGGAACTAACTCAAAGACACCTAACAATGGTAACAAAACCAATCCCAAACTCGCAGCCCTAGTGTCGATACTGGCTCACAGTCACCTTGAGCAGAACTGCCCTGTGAGTTTCCAAGACGGAAACTCTCTTTAGACAGCTTTTTTCCTCGAAGAGGGTGGGGCTTTGAACTGCCGATCTGGCAGACTGCAGCTTGACTTACAAACATGAGGCTATGAAGGTTTCTATAACAATTAACACTGCCATATAATTCCATTTTATTAATGCACTTCAATAGCTTGTGAGTTTTATCATTCTCAGGTGGAATAAATTAACCCTTCATCGCCTTGCTTTATTGATTGTCTATAAAAGCTATAACAAGTCACAATACACAAATGAAAATTCTTAACTACTTTTTTTGGGGTCAGTGGAAAAGCATCATGCGTTAAAGAATTTATCTGCAATATTCTGAACAATGTTTTTCAAATACTATATGACTTGTAATATTTCCCCTATACATGGTCACAGGGTACGTCCTTACCAGTCATGGCTACAATCTTCTTTTCTCATTTGGAATTGGTGTACAGTATCATCCCTAATTCTGCTTGGGAAGGAAATAGAACATGGGGTTTGAATAAATAGTATAAATGCAGAATCTAAAAAGTTTAGCAAGTAGAAAAATGAACATGATGTAAAAGTTCTAAAAATTATCATTTAAACCTTGGTATATTTATTGTATACGTTTAAAAATTCACACTTAAACAATGGTCACTGAAAACTGCCTAAAGTGTTAGCTGTAATTAGTCAATATATGGTTACATTGAGTGGTGATCTTTATCCTACACATCAAACTAAGGTATCTGTGTTTAAACATGTGTAATCTAGATTCTTAAAATGCTATTTTACAAATATTAGTACCTTTCTTCAACTCAACTATCTTTAGTTTGATTATTAAAAAAAAAGCAAACACACCAACAACCACTGCCACCGTCCCCCAAACTCACTGCTAACCACCCTGTCCCCACCCCCAACAATGCAGAGCAATGGTATTGTAGTGGTTTCCCAGGTGGTATATCATTGCCAGAACAGAGATCCTCGTCATTCTTCAGGGAGTTGTCTTGTGGATTGAATATATAACCTAAAGTATAATCCACCTCAACCCCAAACCAAAGTCACTGCCATCAAATCAATTCTGACTCATAGTAGTAACCCGACAGGACAGGTTAGAACCAGCTCTGTGAGTTTCCATGATCGTGACTCTTTATGGGAGGAGAACGCTTCATCTTTCGCCTGCAGAAAGCGTCGATGGTTTCACACTGCTGACCTTGAGTTTAAGAGCTCAATGGGTAACAATGACTCCACTGAATCACCACCTTAGGTTATTTCAGGGAGCCCCGGTAGTGTAGTGGGTTACACATTGGGATGATAACCACACGGTCAGCATTTGAACCCACCAGCCACTAAGTGGGATAAAACTAAGGCAGTCTTCTCCTGTAAAGACTTAACAGCCTCTGAAAATCAGAGAGGCAGCCCTTCAGGGTCAGTATGAGTTGAAATCAATTAACAATTAGTGAGTGAGGACCTAGGTTCTTTCCCATTGACTTTTTTTTTGGCATTTTAAAACACCTCATATAGTTGGTACATGCTGTTGAGTTGATTCTTGACTCAGTAGTAACCCATGAGACAGATCAGAGCTGCCCTCCCAGTTCTCTGGTCTGTAAACTTCGTGGGAATAGATTGTTAGGCCTTTCTCCTGGGTAGGGGCTGAGTGAGTTTGAACCTCCCAACGTTTCAATTAGAAGCTGTGATTAACCATTACATGACCAAGACTTCTTAAAAATGGCAACATTGACAACTAAACTCATTGCCATCGAGTCATGGCCAGCCCATAGTACCCTAGAACAGGGTCAAATGCCCTTGTGAGTTTCCAACACTGTAACTCTTTTTGGTAGGAAAAAGCCCCATTTTTCTCCCAAGGAGCAGCTAGTCGTTGAATAACTAACCTTTCTGTCAGAACCCCGACATGAGTGATTATCCATGGCATGACCAAGCCTCCTTAAAAGTCTTGATAAAGGGTTACAGTGAGTTTGTTTCAAGGGTCTTTCAAATGGTTTGGAGCTTTCTGTGCTTAAGGAAGAAAGACAAAGCTCCATGAGCTTGATTTTGCTTCTTTGTTCTTGTTGGGTCACTTGGTTCTTGTTAAAACAGATAGTTTGACCATATTCTGTCACTTCCCCCAAAGCAAGCTTCCTCCTTGTATTTAATTCATGTAACGTTTCAAGGAGAGAACCCTCAAGCTAAACAAGCTTGCTACTAGCGCACCTCTTCTGACACATGTCATCCCTTGGAGTTCCCAAGACTGTAAGTCTTTGTAGGAGCACATGGCCACTGGTGGGCTTGAACCCCTGACCTTGTGGTAAACCATCCAATGCTTACCAAGCAGTGCCACAAACTCAGATATTTTGGAATATGAAATGTCCCTTAATGACTGACTCAATCGTAAAAAGTAAATTTTATGAATCTTAATCATTAGGAAATGGAAAATTATGAGTGGAAATGATAAAATAATCAATTAGGAAAAAATGTGTACTGTATATTGCGTGTGTACTGAACAACTTTCATTCCATATCTTTTAAATTAAGATTGGTGTATGCAAAACTAATGCTTTGCCTCAAATAATTAAAATTGATGAAAGGCTCCATGTTTTTCAACCTTTCTTATCGTCAGTGTTCTAATTGGTTTACTCTGAACTAATTTAATCAAGCTTTACCATTTATGAAGTTCCTGCTTTCTCCCTGACTCCTAACATCACCGCTACCATGCCATAATACTTGGGATTTTCTTAAAATGGTTGGTTGTAATGTCCTCAATTCTTCTTGCTAAATATTTCCTAAGAAGATGAATCCTCCCAATATAGGCTTCTCTGGGTCTCTTCATATTTAGACTACAATAATCTTACAGCGAATTTGGTGTTCAGCTGTTGAACAAAATGTGCCACCACTCTCTTTATTGCTTGCAGCCCAAGAAAAATGAGTCTCACATATAAGAAAACGTATGCTAAAATTTAAGTATCCCTTTTTTTAATTGACCCCCATGTGGTCAAGTACGCCAAACTTCTTTAGTAAAATCAATCTGAACGGGCGACCTGATATAAATATCCTAGAAGGCATATAATCTATGTGATAATACATTTTTAGAACCCAGATTTCCAAAACACAGATCAATTTAATTGTATGAAATGTATTGAAAGAAAGGTAATTAAAAGCAAAAAAATAAAAGAAACTGCTCTGAAGACCATGTTACCACAAGGTGGCATAGCCATGTAAATATGACACTGCTATCTTATGGAATATAGCAAAAAGGGTGATTCTTGTGCCAAATAAACACCCTTCAATTAACACTTCACAATATGATGTGTGAGCTCCCCCAGTCTATGTTTACTCCTCCTGAGGCTGCTACTTTTAATGCCTCACACACGGTGGCCTATGTATTTTCTCTGCCTGGAGGATCTTGGGCTGAAGGGGTGAGGACACTGCGAGAGGCATCGGGTTGCATTCACATTTTCTTCTTCATTCAGTCTAATAAGCTTTGCAAAGGAAAATGAATCCAAGAAATACATCCTTCTTCGGATGGCGTAAATATTGATATAAATAGAAGGGAGCGCTACAAGAATGTATCAGCATAATGATCAGTTTATGTTTGAACACCTAATACTTATTTTGAACTCTGCAAGTACTATACCCGTATATGAAAATGTTCATACCCAGGGTGTTTTTTGCCATAAGTTGCAGTGGAAAGGTTATCACAGAATTGTATAAGGTCCTGAATAGGCATCTTGACTGTTAGTCTTTATTTGCAGGGAAATAATGACAGGTTTTCAAAATGAAGTAGGCTGTTACCGGCTTGGCCCTTATGTGAGGGAAGATTTGTCCACTTTTTATTTGTTTATGTAGTCTTTACCTCTCTTCCCTTTTTTAAAAAGAAAGCACAGTTCTTTCTATCATTTCTATTTACTTATATGAAAGGGTCTGTCTCGGTCCTGAACAACTACATTAGGTTTGTATATAACCCTTTGAACCTTTTCATGTTCCAATGTTCATAACGAGTTCTGATCTTTATATTTCTCCTGCATTTATACATGTTCTAAACCTAGAAGCCATGTTTATCCATAGTATTGCTTAAATTATTGTATCCTCATTTGCTCAGGCACATTCATATTTCTTTAAGAAGTCATATCATCTATTAGTGTACAAACCTCAATTTGCAAATATGGTCTGTATTATTATAAAGCTGTAGTTTGCTTATTCTTTGTTACTAACTACTGGGAAACCTGGAACAACTGAAACTCTATCAGCCTATCTTATTTTTCTGGACCTCACAAGATTTCTAACTTGACAGGTGCATTCTTAGCATTTTTTAGTGGAAAATATTTGAATTTTCCTTCTCTGACAGGCTTTTGCCTTTGAAGGTTCCAGCTCTAATGATCGTACTGTCCTTCAAGAGTTTATCTCTCTTTTCCAGAGTCTACGACTTGAATGATCTTTGGTTGTTTACATTAAATTCATAGTCATGTTTAGAATGCTGATGTTTGAATAGTTAAATTAATCTTTTAGGACTCAGAGTTTTAGCATTGTTTAATTAGGGCATGCTTTATGAATTTTGCATGTCAAAGGAGGAAAACGTAGAGTTACACTGTTGCTTGAAAAAAATTATCCAGAACATTTTTAACTCCTGTAGAAAATCAAATCAACATTTGTTATCAAAATACAGCCTACGCTGTAACTTCCCAATTTTTAAATAAATGGGTAAAACTAATAAGGTGTTTTGTGAAATAATCATTGAAATTTTAAAAGTGAAAGATGCAGTTAAAAAGTCACCAGGTCTGCTGAGTGGATCAATTAGAAATCTGGTTAAAAGAAAGCCCCTTCTCTGTAGATGAGTAGTCAGAGAGAGGCAGATTATCAGGTACAATCCAGGAGGAATAGGCTATAAACCAGTGATACAGGAGGAAAAGGACTATGACAGAAGCATGTTTTGAGCTTCATGTGATGTTAACTTCTGAGGGCCTTAGTAATTTCATCTTTTATTGTTGTTACTATCTATCATTGTTATTTCTTGAGAACAGACTGTTCTATGATTTTTATTTCTCATCATTACATTAAAAAATAGTTTCTAACACATTTTGTACTTCATTTCAAAGAAAACTCACAGAGTGCTTTAGATCTTAACTCAAGTGTTTTTGAAGATAAAGCAAATCATTCTGATAAAGGAATACAAATTCCTGACATATTTGAGGTCTGTAAAGTCTCTGAAGTACTTGAATCCCCAAACTTCTATATACAGAGTAGATAGCGGTCCTGAAAATTAAGATGATCAAAAATTGCCTCTTTGTTTAGAAATTCCTCTTGCATCAGTGTTCAAGATTGTGAAGGGAGTTTTGACCTTAAAGAGTGAATGAATGAATCAGCATTTTTCTAAACAAGCTTGGCTTTGTTCTAAGGCTGCTGTTCCTGTGCTGTTGTCAGGCGTGCTTCCAATTTATGCCATGCCCAACATATTTTCTTCTCCTTAAGAAATAATCTTGGAGTTAAATGTTGTTTGGAAATGCTGTTTTCACTCCTAAATAATGCGGTATTTATACATATATATATTTGATGTTTTACTTTAGGTAATGAAGCTCTGTATTGAAATGTCTAGAATATTGATAAAAATCCTTCTAGCTCCTCCAACCCCCACCCAAACGTAACCCATTGCTGTGGATTCCATCTCACAGAGATCATTTCAGACTAGGACAGAGGAGAAAGGCCCTATAGAGAAGCTTTCAAAACCTGTGCTCTTTCTGGGAGCTCACTGTCACACCTCTCTCATGCAGAGTGGTTGACTGGGGGTTCAAACCGCTGTACACACTGCTGGAACATGAGTAGATGCTTCTGTCTAGCTTCCCTATTCCTTCTATGTCCCGTACGGATTCACGGAGCATTCTGTAAATAATGGATAAATGGAAAGTGAAGTTGTAAAAATTATTTAAGATACATATGCATGGACTACCCATTATAAAATTTGGTTATATGCGATTTGGAAAAAAAATAATGTAATGCTAAGTTTGGCCCCTTTAAGATCGTTTAAAATCTGCAAACTCACTGACCTTGAGTTGATGCCAACTCATAGAGAAATAGGACAGATATAACTGCCCCTGTGAGTTTCTGAGAGTGGAACTGTTTCGGGCAGTAGAAAGCCTCACCTTTCTCCCGAGGAACGGCTGGTGCTTTTGAGTTTTGGATCGCTGCCCACCTGGTAACCACTCTGCCACCAGGGCTCTTTAATGCACCTTTGAAAATAACCTCATAGAACAAATTGTAAAATAACAACTTGACCATGGGCCTTAAAATAATAAATACAAATAGCACCTAGATACGAGAAGGAGGAGGTAAATGAGCAAATCTAGAAAACGTAATATTTACACATTTTCTGTTTCCTGGTTTCCTCTCTACTCATTTCCTTTCTATCTTGAGAATATTAACAATGCAGAACGTCCTTACCGCGACAAGAAGTGATCTGCTCTATTGTCAAGCTACCCAAGCAGATCAGAAGAAACTCAGCTACATTCTCAGATGATTGTTTACCTATTACTAAAGTAAATGGTGGCATGTGGGGCCAGAAACCAAAGCAAAACATGGGTTTGAAATCTTCTGTCACTTCCCAATTATGGACAACCCAAAGGCCACTTTGCTCTCGTAGAAATCTGTGCTGTTGTGGATGTTGTGTTCAAGTGCATTCTTTCAGAACGCCCACATTTGTTTTGAGATGTGGTCCGACAAAAATCTCAAGAAAAGGGTTAACTTTGGAATCAAATAGCTGTCATTTTTTTTGCCATTGGTGAACAGTATGACATTTATTATGTTACGTACTTGGTTTTCTTTCTCATATTCATTATCAATACCACTTAATATACCACTTATTTTTTGAGATGATTATGATGAAAAAAAATAGCATGATCTGTGTGAGTACGGGGCTATGTAGGGAGTAGGTGTCCGATGAGCAGTAATGATTATTGTTGTTGGGTGAGTAGGCAATACTCTAAAATCTCTACTCAACAAGAGTCTAGGTTTTCATTTTTGCAAAATCAAGTCCAAATATGACACTAGAGGCTCTCTATTGACATGGCCTAATCCTCTCAACTACTCAACCGACCTATGCCAGGGAATCATTTCGGATTCCTGGCAGTCCGATAGGACAAGGTAGAACTGTGCCAGCAGTTTGTTTCTAAGGCTATTAAGCAGACTGCCACCTCCTTCTCCCAAGGAGCAGCTGGTGAGTTAGAACGTCCACTTTCAGTTAGCATCTGAGTCTTTAGCCCCAGTGCCACCAGATGTCCCACCTAATCTACCTACCCGACAATATTTTCTCTGAATGTCCCTCTCTTCAGTTATTAAGTATTCTCGCCACCCCAGCCTCTTGATTGTTTCCTAAATATTGTTGGGATCCCAGTCATTGTACATTTACTCCTGACCTTCCTTCAGACCCGTTGGTTTTCCCTTCCTCTAGTTTGCATATTGAGCAGCTCTTCATATTCTTATAGGGAAGAGTATGTGTTCTTGCTAAATCAACTCAACTCATTCTCATCAAGTCAATTTTGACTCAGAGTAGAATTGCCCCTGTGTGTTTCTGAGACTCTAAATCTTTACAGGAGTAGAAAACTTAATCTTTCTCCTTGGGAGCAGCTGGTGGTTTCAAACTGCTGTCCTGGCCATTAGTAGCCCCACATACAGCCGACTGTGCCACCAAGTGTCTTCTGCATCTCATGGAATGCTGTGTTTAATAGAGTGTGTCACTTCTCCCAGGTATTAGGTTTGCCTAATACACCATATTTTAGGGGTTTGCAATTCTGTTTTTGTGCACCTTGGACATCATAAGTAAACTAATGTAGCTAGTCTTGGGAGGTGTGCATCATTAATAATGTCCATGTTAGTGTGTGTACGTGTGCTTTCTTCTCATTTTTACATCACACTTTCATTTATGTGACAGTAGCTTTAAAAAGGCAAAAAGTACAGGGATAAAACAAAAGGGCAAGATATGACAAAATAATAATTTATAAATTATCAAGAGTTCATGAGGGAGGGGGGAATGGGGAGGGAGGGGAAAAATGAGGGCCTGATGCCAGGGGCTTAAGTGGAGAGAAAATGTTTTGAGAATGTACAAATGTGCTTTATACAATTGATGTATGTATGGATTGTGATAAGAGTTTTATGAGCCCCTAATAAAACAATGAAAAAAAACAAACAAACTCAATGGCACTCAGTCATTGCCTATTCATAGCGGTCCTGTATGATGGAATAAAACTGCCTCTATGAGTTTCCAAAGACTTAACTCTTTAGGGAAGCAGAAAATCTTATCTGTCTACCGCGAAACAGCTGGTGGGTTCAAACAACCGAGCTCTCAGTTAGCAGTTTAATTCATAACCCATGACTTTACCAGGGTACAGTGGTTTGTTTGTTTTTGTTTAACAAGGATAATTCATGCATCTAAGCTATCATGTAATTAACAAGCATCATTCCTAGCTTGCTTATAAAACACCAAAATACTTAATACTTTAAGATATTAAAAGATAAATGTTTTTATTGACCCGGCAATGTAGATTTTTTTTAATGTGTGGATCTCTGTAAAAAGAAAGAATTAAGTGATGTCAAACATCATGGTTACCATGATTTCTGTCTTTTGAAAGGGAGAAATGTGGGGACTTAAGTAGCAATAACCACAAAGGAGGGGTGATAAAATGAGACTGGGGAGGTACAATGGAACGCTTGGCCCTAAGCTGATCTTGAAAGAGTTCCTAAATTTGATTTGAATAAAATTATGTTTTTGGAGCAACTGGGTCTAATACTTTCAGTATTTTCGTAGAGAAGAACATTTCATCTTGTCTCTCCTGATTTTATGATACCTTTACATAATCATGGACTATTTGTGTAGGAGTAACTTTAAGTGACTAAAGAGATCAATTAAATTGCAAACTTGAATCTATGTCTATACTTTCCATCTCAAGGAATTTATGATCAATTAGTGACTTGTTCTTTCTTGACCCAGACAATTGGATAATCTCTTGAAATAAACATACCACAATGGTCAGTGATATCCACGGTCTTAGGAGAAGCAAGTGTATTTAATAATCCCTTCAAACAATAAAAGTGTCTTGGATATCATTCTTCCTCTGTTTTTAAATACTCATCTTCATTATATGAATGACTCCGGCCAAAATTCAGCTATGTGTAAAGTTAGTGAAATTCACTGTCTTTGCCAAAAGCGAACAACCGTCAAGACATTAAGTGATAGAGGTCAAAGTGGACTTTCAAAAGCGTTTATTCCTAATCACATACTGTGGTGAATACCAACTTTAAAGATAAATCGCCCTATAGTTTGAAAAATCGTTATAAAATCTCATTACTTTTTGGTCACAAATTGAAAGAAATTATGTAAACATTAAATCATTTTATATTTAAATGATAAAATAATTCACATGTAATCCTAACAAAGAAATTTTGACTTAGAGACTTTCTGTGGTAAGTTTCAAACACCTTATCTTTGAGTCCTTACTCATTGTACTTTAAGTTGCTTCTACAACCCCACCTTCCAGAATTTTCCAAAACTGGATCTTTATCTCATAGTTTGGACTTCTCAATCTTTCCTGATTATGCACTTTTATTACTTTTTTAGCTTAATAAGCGCAAGCCACTTAATAATATGTAAAATTCGACCATTTTCCTTTGGAGACTGAAATGTATTTAAGTACCATTTATACATACTTTATGCATATAAGAAAATAAATACTACAAATATGAGAAAACTTCAAAAAGTTTGTGGGAAAATTCAGTGGGTTTTTATTCATATTTTTCTAAAAAACTTTCAATTCTCTCTTAAATGTTAGCTTTCTGATTAAACACAATGATTGGGATTTACGAACTTTAGTAAGTAATAAGCTAGTATACTTACTTAGGATTTACAGTTTCATGGTCCATCACCACTACTTCCAGTTAGTTTTAAGGCTGATTCTCACTTAAGGCTGGTTTTGTTGTTGTTGTTGTTGTTTGTATGTATATCACTAAGCTTTCCTTCCAAGGTGCCACTGAGAAGATTTGAATCTATAGCCTTTAGATTCACTGGTAAGAACACTAACATTTTGTACCAACAGGGATTCCATTTCAATGCTAATGAAAGGTAAACTCATATTTTTAAAATTATGTTGTCACTAACAAGTTTTAGCCCAATGGAATTAAATGTATTATATTTATTAGTACTGTAATCATTGTTACCATCATCAAAAATTACATATAATAAGCTACCCTGAACTTAAGAGCTTTCAAAGATGGATGAAATGACGATAGTGCTTACAAAGTTTCAAAATGTGTTAGATGATGAAATTCCTTAGCATAATAAGAACAGAATATGTTCACAAACATACATGAAATGCTTGCTTATTTTATACCATTTTCCCTGAGTTCAAAACTAGATATGAAATCTAATTTTTGAAATGAGGACTGGTACACATTTTCAAAGATTAACAGCTCATGATGAAATAAATAGTATGGCTTTCTAAAGCTTCTCAGTATATATTGCAGGGGATCACTGTTAATGTTTATTTTAAATGTAAAGATTCAAATATTTATTTTAAAACATGTTTATCTCATACATAAAGGTACAAATAAATGGTTTAAAATTGTAAAAAGAAATAAAATGTCAGTAATAGTAAATTGAAGTTAATAAAAAACATTTGAGATATTTAGGGTTATACAACATATCATATGCTTGGAAAGCATGCAAGATAAGGTATTTTCTAATTATTTGCTCTTAATAAAAATTGACATGGGGAGTCTATTTTGGTCATTTTATGAACAAATATTTGAAGAATGGTTTTCTATTGACATGGATGTAAGTGATTTTCTTGCATGGATTTCAGAAATTCTTATCTAGTTTTACTCTTACAAAGATAAGCACTTATTTATGTAAAAGTTTACAAGTATATATATATTACAGATATTTTGAGAAATATTACTAATTTACACATATTTTAACATCACAGGATTCTGGATTATATACAAATTAAAAAGCTTAAGTGCTTTTGCATAGCACTGAAAACTTCATTCATGTGAATGTGATTATAAAGAATATTTTAACATTGTAGTAGGGAACAAAAGTGTGGGAGTCATATAATTTTAGTCTTATTTAAAACAATGAGACATTTGATTAGAAGCTTAATTTTAAAAGACATGTTTATAAAATTCAATAAATTTTCCTCTACTCATCAAAATTATTATCTAGTAGATTGGTTGGTTTAGATGCTAAAAATGGAAGGTAAATTTTAAAAAAAAATCCGGTGCACCCTTAAAGTAATTAAATGTTTAGAGGGAGACCGGTTTTTGCATTTTAGATGCAAAAGCATAATGAGATGCATTATTAAACTTGAAGTTAGAGTTCAAAACCATCAGATATCTTTTTACCATAGATTTATCCTCTGTAGATTGGTACAGTCCAAATCAATTTAACACAGTGGGTATTATGAGACTTAATGCAAGTTATTTACAAAACATGCCAACACTTCAATGGGACTTTAGGAATGATATAGAACACCGTCTTTATTTACAGGAAAGAAAACAGATCCAAAGATGTTATGTGTCTTTTTCCAGATTCCAAAGCCAGGTACTAGTCAGAGATGGACATGCATGCAGGGCTCCTGCATTTTTATCAGTGTAAATTTCCACTACACTAATTTATTTTACACTCAAAAATTTAAAAAAAATAAGTCACCTATTATATTTGAATTATCCTTATTAGCAGTTGTGGAGTTGGCCCTGGTTTCAGGGATTCATTCATGACAAAACACAGAGTGCTGCTCAGCCCTGCCCCATTCCTGTGATTGGCTGTGAACAGGAACGTTTTCATCCACAGGATTTTCATTGACTGAGTTGGAAACGTTAGAACAACTGGTCTCCCTAGTCCATTGCAATTTAGACTCTTTACTAAATCCTGTTCAGCATCACAGCAGTAGACAAAAAATCTGCTGAATACTTTATTATTTATGAAGTCCCATGCTTAATTGTACCAGTCTAGGTTTTTATAGTCTATATACCCAATGCCGACCAATGTAAGAATCAAACACTGGCTTAACAAGTGAATGAACTTAAACAAGAACTTAAGTCTAGTGGGAAATTGCTACTCATTGTAGGACCACCATCTGAGTGCCGAACCCACGGCCATTGAGTACATTCTGACCCGTATTGAATGACCCTGAAAAGTATACTTTAACTAACTAATAACTAACTAACTATATATATTACTCCTTTTAGTAAAAAGTACTAAGGAAGTCATTGAATACCAGTGTAGTACAACAGCAATATACACACACTTTATAAAATAGTCAAATAATGAATATGCCCGTTGCTTACTTACTAATTCATTTAGCTAAAGGAGGAGAAACCAAGTATCTTTGTTATTTGTTTGCACATATGAACACATTAAAAGCAGAACTAAATGTTTGACATTCATATATACCCATTTATCCTAAATGATTGTGTTTTGATGGCTTTAGTGGAGAAAATGATGCTTTTGAATTAAGATACTCTGCAAAATTCAAATGCCAAGAATACCTCTGTTATTTACTCTTCGGGTCTTTTTTATCTTTATATTTTTGTTTTATGTCTACTCAAAAGTTCTAGAAGTCTTTTTGCATCAAGAGTTAATGGTTTCAGCTTTCTTTTTTGGGGGGAGCCCTACCCTTTGTCCTACATACAGTTCTAATTTTCTAAGAGAGCAAAAGTGAATGCTGCCCTTAGGCTTCCCTCCCCCTGTCCATCAGCATCTCCCTGCAAGGCTGCATGTGGATCATTCCTGATAGAGTTTCTTTCTCCCCGGGGGATTCTTATCCTGGGGGATTTGCCAGCCCAGCTTGATGGAGGTGCTCCAGGTCTTTTATTTGGATAGTATTTCTCATTGATTTGTATCTAAATAGAGGATTAGATGAGCTAGACACGATTAACTTAAGATACTAGGAGGGACATTTCTGGAATCTGGCTTTGTGGCAGGTTGAGTTCTTATGATTGATGTTTTTGAATATAATGTAGTGTTTTAATATATATGTCTTTAAATTTTGACAGCTCATGGCAAAAAGTTTTGAAGCAACTTAAGTGAGTTACTTGAACAAGGAGTTTAAGTGCTTAACTCAATTAGCAACTCCTAAAATCTGTATTGATGAAGATGCAAATAGCCTTTATAACCATTAATTTGATGAAATGAACGTTTTGCAGAAGTTAATGTGGAGTTTGTAGATCCGTAGGCAAATCTTCACTGTTGGTAAGATTTATTTAAAGAGCTTTTCTGGTCACCTTTGAACCACCATGATTTCTCCAGATGTACAGAAGTGAACAATGTAAAAATCTTGCTGTTTCAGCAGAACTGATTCCAGCTGGCTGGGAACTGGATCTGCAAGTTATTGGTTACAGCTGTGTTTCGATTTATGTGAGGGTTGAAAAAATAAATTACCCGATTAGATGGCTAGAAAGAGGACTCTTTGTTTAGCCCTTGTGTGGGGACTGAAAGTGTTTATGGTGCTGTTTTCTACGCAGGCTTTGCAAAGTAAGCTGGACAAATAGACTTATTCAATACTCCTAGGAAATGTTGCATATTCAGCTTTAATTCTTTACTAAAGAAGCTGTAGTTTTTATAAGGCTTTCATCCAGCAAGCGTTTTAAAGGTCCAGCACTGAAGAGAAGCAGTAAGTTCTCTGTCCTCCTGAGCTCCGTATTTAGCCATTGAAAACCAGTTTTCTTTTGCTTCATGTTGTGTGCTTTCAACATGCCTTTGTCGGGCACAGGAATGGAAATACATGTTTGCTCTTAAATTCGAATCTTCAAGACAGCAAAGTATCTGAGGATACATTTTGACATTACCTTTCTTTTTCTATGGGTTATGTCTCATGATACATAAGGGAAAACAAATTAATTCAACTGTTAAATAAACAAACGTAAGGAGGCATTACTACAAAAGTTGCATGCGGGCCACTTAGACTATGAAGGATTTGATTTTGTGAATATTTCCTTTGTCCTGTAAAGCTATATATAAAGTTTATAGAAACAGGGGGTAGAGCATAATAGTGTATGAAACTTTTCAGATTAGTGAAGTCAAAATGGCATTAATCCTTAAAGGTTTGTTATAGCCTGATTTGCAAAATGTTCTCCCAAAGAAAGAATGACATAATGTTGTATGAGGTGTCCTTTGTTGTTCTGTGTTGTTTCATGTGTGCAATTTTCTAATGTAATTCATGTTCACTTCAGTTGCAAGGGTGTCGGGAACAATAGATTATGTGCAGGGCAACAATTTCCTTGATGCATTAAAAGTGCACGTATAATACAGGTGGCTATAAAACGATGGCTGTAATATGCTTTTAGAACTGTTTTCCAAAAATGACAACGGATTCAACACTTTTAAAAAACGCTGTTTTTAAATAGTTTTTAAGATGCTAAAGAGGCACCAACTTCACCAGTGAATTTGAAAATGCGCTTGATAAGGTGACATGGTGTCCATCAAGTTCAACATCAACTCAGCATGGGAAATATGCAGGCATACATTATATTTTATGAAAACAATAATTCTCATTTCCTTTCTTAAGCTGGGATATCCATTATGGAATTCAGGTGAGGAAGTAGAAATATCTATAATGTATTCACAGGAAGACAAAGTTGGGATTGATCTTTCTTGAATTGGCAGTTTTGCTGTGTCAAACTATTTTCTTTTTCTTTTTTAAATACGGAATTTTCATGTCATCCTAGTGCAAGTGCCATGCTAATCTCTTCATCATTCCAATTTTAGTATATGTGCCGCCGAAGCGAGCACTCGAACTAGTTTCTTGACTGATGAAAGTATACCCGCTGACCCTTAACAAAATCAATATGATGATTGAAAAGGATGAGGACAAAGCATGAGAACTGGGATGCACTTGAACCTTCAGTGTCAGAAATGCTTGCGTTATGCTTATATTGCTTAGAAGGGTACACTGTGCTGTTTCCTGCCCCCACCTCCACCCCGATCCTATGTGATGGAAACTTCATCTCTATTTTGGAAACCTGTTATTACATTTAAGTATATGCTCTCGTGTCAACATTCATAAATAATGTGTTTTTAAAAACTTGTTTCCTAGACCATTTACTTCAAAACGCATGATCATCAGGAAACAGTGTTTTAAACACCAAGCAAAAAGATAGCAATGTGGATTTCCTGTCTTGGAAAGAATGCTTATGAATTGTTTCCAAAATTTAAATTATTTTAATAGAGAAAATGTAAAAGAAGGTGAAATATCTATACATTGGAAAAATGTTTTTTTAATATAGTGCACTATATCCTGGGTGCTATTTCCATTTACTAGGACCAGCAGATAAAATACCTTCTTTACTTTATAGTAAGAACAAAGCAAAAAACTAGAAAATTTGCACGTCATCAGATTTAAAAAATTAAAATGCAGAGTTAAGATGATTATGCAAAACCAGCTTAGTAACTATTATTCATTAATAACTGTATACCACTTCAAATCAGTAGCATTTCAATGTAAACAGTCTTATAAACCAAAAAAAAATCTTTTTTTCACAATTTTGATAGTTGGTAGAAATTTTTAAACCTGTGATTCACCTGATTCTCTGATTTGGAAATTATTCAAAATTCTAATATTTACATAAGAAAATTTTATAAACTGACAGATTCTATCCTATAACATGTAAAGCGTTATTGACATTGAAGTATGTCTAGACAACTAGTTAATCCTAAAATATTTTTTATCCATCTAGCCTAGTTTTTACAACCAGTTATTCAAGAAAATCAATAATTCATCATCTCGGTAGCTATACGAATCATATATGCTTAGGGTAAGCCTTAAAGAAGTGTTGATGTTGTTGTTAGTAGCTGGAGAAGACAGGCTGGGATAACTTCACTGTGACTCACACAGTTTTCATGGCTTGTAGATCACTAGCTCTTTCTTCCAAGTTCACCTAAAGCCTACTCAGTTACATAACACCAGGTAAGCCTCCACTGACCAGCAATGACTGTTCATCAAGCACCCTGGTCTTCAGCGGTGATTTCCAGAATTCTGTTACGACTTCATGCTGGCCCTCAGAAACTAAACCAGAAAACCAAACACTGTCATCCAGTAAATCGCGGCTCACGTTGACCCCATATTTGGTTTCTGAGGCTGTAGCTCTTTCCTGGAGCCGTGTGCATTCACATTTCTCCTGTGGAACTTCCGGTGAGTTTCACTGCCAAACTTGTTCTCAGCAGGTCAGTTCTTGCCTGACAATGCCACCGGGAATACCTTCTCATTTCTGAAACTAAATTCGCCACAAATATATACGCAGATATATAATTTCAAATGATAATGCTTTAAATGTAAATAGGATAATATGCATCAACCATTTAATATACTATTTGGTATTTTCATATTTTACAGCTAATATGAAATGGCACATTTTTGGTTTCAGTTACAATGTAAGCTGTCACAAGAACGTAGAAAGAGAATGTGCACTCATCTCCAACCCTATATAACGGTATTAAATGAGGTAATCACGTATACAAACATTTAAATGATAACGACCAACATGTGTTTCCAAGTTTACTCCCCTTCCAATCCACAAAAGTTTTGAGCTAAATTGGCATCATGATGGCTCAGTCCTCCCTCCCAACTTTAAAGACTAAGTCTGACCGTAAATGACTGAACCCAGATAGTAAAGTTACTAACTACAGAACTGACACTAGAATCAATTTCCTGACTCTCAGATCAGCTTCCATATCACTTTCCTGCTTTGTTTCAAGGATCTATAACCAACCACGAACACCAGAATATAAGGTCCTATAAGCAACGTCAGAGTCTCTACGGTTAAACTAAGCTCAGAAGCAGAAATTGGTATGCACGCTTTGCCCCAATATTCAGAATTCATTTAGAATAGTAATTCTAAAGTCATTTGATATCATTTAAGTCATTTCCACTTTCGTTCCATCTTAAAATAAATCCAGATTTATTATTTTCTTTCTAACTTATTTGGAAACCACAAAACAACAGAAAAGGTCATTGAATATTAGCATGTATAATAGTACTAACTACTAAAAATATCTTGCAGATATTTTGCTGATTTAAATGTGAAGAACCTTCAAAAAGTCCCTGGATATTACATTATCTTTTTATTCCATTTTCCATGTACTTTTTGAAACCCTCTTAGCTAATTTGATATGGCATGCTGTGTGTGTGTGTATGTCATAATGTGCTCCTCATTGTAATTCCCTTTTCGTGTGTGTGTGTGTGTGTGTGTGTGTGTGTGATAATCTGCTCCTCATTGTAATTCCTTGTCTTTTCCCAGGAAGAGAAATACTTCATCCACGTCCTCAAAACTCATCTTCTCAAGGGCTTTTGTTACTTTCCTGTCCACACTCCCTGGAAAATTCCTATATTTCATATATTCATGGTTCTCCTGTTTCATATTAGCTTTTTTCAAATGTCATCTCTGTGATCTCACTTTGAATGTGGACCCCTTTCAGGTTTTAATAACAGTCTGGGTTATAAAGTGGCCTTTACCCTAGGAGAAAGCAGAGCTAGGATGGGGAGAGAGTGGCAGGAAAGAGATTTTAAAAGGGCGGTAAGATGGGAGGACAGTTGGTACAGTGGTATAATCACATCCAATTCCTAAATACTGAAATGAACATTGGGTTTCACATGCCATGTCTCAAGACACCTTCCTGGAGCAAGAACAATCTGTTAATGTTTATGTTTCCATGATCATTGTGATTTTCTGGGCTCAAAAAAGAGGATGTCAGTAATTTCAAGTTGAGAAATACAGATTTTGCCTCCTAGTCAGAAAGACTCAAGAGTTGAACATCAAATTATTCTCTAGTCCCAATACTGAAGTTCTAAAAGAAATTATAGGTCCGTTCTTCTTAGTTCCTGGTTTAAGGGCATTGCATCACCACTAGTAACTCATGTGTGATTATGTTTTCATATTGCTTTAAAAAGTCATTATTTGTAACTCAAAAGTATTTTTATCAAGAACTACATTTTTATCAAAGTCATTATATGTAAATCAAAAGTACTTTTTATCAAGAACACGCGCATACACACCTTTTTCTATATTTTCTCTGTGTTCATTTCATAGAACATTTCCAACCAGTACAACTGAGTTCGTGGACAACTGATTCCTGTCCCACTACCCTTTAGTTATTGTTTTATTTCTCTTAAAAATCTAAGAAAATAACCATGTCCCTTGCTCCTCTGCTTGATTCATCGGGACCATATAGCGCTGGCTACCTTTATCAAGAGTGTTTTTATTGAACTTTTCTAGAAATGTTTGCTGTTTTCTCTCCTGTGGTCACTCTTCCCTACTGAAAATGGACATCCCTGGTGGTTGACACTGGCAAGCGCAAGACGCTCACCTCTGTGGGGCTGGTTCAGACAGGCAGCACCTAAGACTTATGGAGAGAATCTGTATGTTTTGTGTGGTCTGTGGTTTTGTTATCAACTACCATAAAGTGGTTTCTGTATAATCCTTGCCTTCAAGTAACCTTGCATATTACAGAACTGTTAGTAAACAAAAGCCTTTGGGTCAAAGAAAGTCTCTTAATTTTAGCTGTACATATAAATCAACGCAACTCTATTAACATGTTTTCTCATGTTCAAATTGTACAACCTTATTTAGCTCCAATGACCAGGTATGATTTCAAACTTGTCACAAGGAGAGTTTAAGTAGGCATTTTACAACAGAACTCTTGGGAAGGTTACAAATGGTTTATATCCACATTTTCCAAAATGGTATCTGTCAGACACAGATGGATGCTGTGTATTTGTAACATGACTAGGAAAACGGAGTAATTGGATTTTAAATTTTGATTAATTTTAAATAAAACAGCTAGACATGGCTGGCAGCACTTGCTTGGAGAGAGTAAGTTTGGTGAAACAAAGAACATACGATGGAAGTAATGAGAAATATATATCTCGTGGAAGTTCATTTAAATCTGAGCTCAAATTTAAACTGTAGTTTATCTTTTGCAGTTTAAGTTAACCAACTACTTCAAATGTGATTCCCATGGAAGAACTAATTTCAATGGCTTTTATCAGAAGTAAAAGGTCCCTGCCTCAGTAGAAAGGTAGAAGGCAGGTTGTATTAAAATACTTCAGTAGAGTTAAAGACAATGCTTTCTTAAACTTATTATATCCTTTTATATATGTTCAAATCTGTTCTGATTATATTGTATATGTTAATAAAACAGTCTCAAATAGAACATAAAAACAATTGATCTAATATGTCAACACTTACTTTGCATTGTTTTAACTAAATACAAACAGAGTCAAAAATTAAACCTGGTAAATCCTTTAGCAGGTGTTAAAACATAAACTCTCAGTAGGGTTGCTTTTAGTATTGATGGTTGGAAGTTTAGAATCAGGAGAGACCTTCGGCCCATATCTGTAACAGTGGTAATTGAACTGATTGACTTCAGCATCTTCCTTCAAACAGATATTGATTTAATCAAGGCTGCTTTCCCATTGGTCCTAGAGGTGGTCCTGACAGAAGCCTGGGCACTTAAACTGGCTAACCTCGATCTGAATATAAATATTCTACATGCATGCCCTTTCAGTTATACTTCTTACTTTTCTTTAAATCCCCCCACCCCCAGCACTTTCTAAGTCCCTTGGTTATTATGTTGATGCCTTCTATACCATGAAGGTGATGTGTACGGTTGAGTGTGCCTGTCTGTGTGCGTGTAATAAAAAGAAATGCCATGGGCTGGAGGTGGCGGGGGACAGTGTATCTGCATCTGTTGTTCCTGACGCGCAGAAGTAGCAGTGAAATGTTTGTGTAGACAATCCACAGAGCTAGGATATCAGTAGGCAGTTTGCTGTAAACACATGTTCAATTATTAAAATAGACTACTTTGTGTGCTTGATAGCCATAGCAAGGTCATGACATTAATTTATCCGGAGTATTGTGGGAAATTGACTAGGGGAAAAATAGCATAAAAGACACGGTTACTGGAGAACTGAAAAAGAGGATGAGTCTGAGGAAAGAGATGAAGAGATGGTGAATTTACTAAACGCAGAGGAGGAAAAAGTCGGCAGACACCTCACTGTTACTGGCAGTATTTTAAGCTTTGTTGCACACATGTTGATTTTCGTTTTACATTTGCGTTAAATTCCCACTCAAAGATGAGTCTTTCATTTCTAAAATCCAGTTTGATGTGCAATTTGCTTTTTTGATGCTTCACAATTCTATACTGTCCAGTTCTTTTATTTCGTCTTATTCATTCATCCCTGCCCTCCCCCCTCGCCTCAGTTTCAGTTATCCCCACCTTCTCTGCTTCTAGCCCTCCCGGCCTGTCTTCAGAATGTGTGTGTAGCTGTTTCTTTCCTTCTGGTGTGCCTTTCTTTTATTTTTTTTGTGAGGTTTTTTTTTTCTTTCTTTCACATCAGGAGCCTGGAGGAGCCAATTTCATCGACGCCTGTGCTACGACACATGCTTCTTTCTCTGTCTGCGTCTCGTAATGTTTTCTTTGGAGCCTCTGAGAATAGATGCCCTTCATGTTTGCTGCCACGAATCTCCTGCCAAACTGCTACCTTAGTTGGGCCTGCAGTGCATGCTGGGATCTGTCTGTGTGGGCAAACGGAAATCTCTATAGCATCAGACAGTCTGAGTTGATTTGAGGAGTGTCGTATTTTGCTTCTCATTGTACGCATTTGTTGTGTACTTTACAGTTATGATGGCTAGCTCTCTCTGGCAAGCAGTTTAGAAACGTTGATCATGTAGAAAGGGAAGGTAGGCAGCTTACCATACTCTGTCATTACAGGGAGCAATTGAAGAACAAAGGAACCAGATGAATACCTAAATGCTCTCTTTAGTGCTGTGAAACAGTGTGGCATAAACATGATTGTGCCCAGCCAAATATTTTACTTCAATTTATAGTAATTGTCATGGATATAACACATTGCTCCCTCACATGCACACAAATCTGTATTTTATGTGACCACATATACTTAATCTTTAATATTTATAGCACGTGAACATTTTCTACATTTCAAAGACCTTCATAGATTTGCAAGCATACTGCTATTCATTATTGTATTAAAAAGTTCCAAAGAAATAAAAAATATCTGCTTACATCCTATTAATTGATTTCAATCCAGTAATTCAGGATTTCAACATAGTTAAAATCATATTCGTGATTCAGATCCTGACAGATATTATAATCCCTACATTATGAGAGCACAATTTATAAAACTATCAAGCAATTATTTTTATTAACATCAGCCTCCCCTCCATTATTAAATGGAAGCGATTGATCCACACTGGCACACACAACTTCCTCACACATGTGTCCCTTGGGCTCTCTGGGGCTTCATGGAGAAGGGGAGAGAAGCCTTTGCTCTCTTTCCAGCCCAGGAAAAGAGGAGAAATAGAAAGGCTCAAAGTCCGTGGCTGTGTAAGAATTGCTGGCATTATTGCCCTCTCTGGTCACGTGTGGGGCTGGATGCCCTCTTCCTGAGACCAGGGATCCAGGATGAGACTGTCAGAGTCTGTTTCTACCCTGGGTTTGGAGATCTGTCTTATTGATTAAGGGAGGAAGGAAGGGGTGGGGATCTGAGTGTGCGGTGCAGGGAAGACCAGCTGACTACTGATCATTGAAGCACAAGACATTTTCTTCGAGAAAGATGTCAAACCCCCGCGACACTGCCACAGAGCAAGTATAAACGTGGAAAACTAGGAGTCTGGGCGAAAGGCAGGCATTTCTTAGATGAGCCTGGAGGCTTCATCCTTTTTCTTCCTTTTCCTTCTCTTTTGCAATTTCCTTCTATCATTGGACCGGCCAGGGCTCAAGTGACAGCCACATGCAAATGCTGCAGTCCAGCAGGCCTGGCAGCGGGTGGATGCTAGAGTGCGAGTTCATGTTAATGATGAGTGCAGTGGAAAACCAGCCGCTGCCACCCCGTGCACACAGAAGCGCTCTGAGTCAGCATCAGATGCTGTGCCGCGCCTCTTGCTGGGTGTCTGTCTGTATGCCTGTGCGCGCGCGCGTGCTCGCTCGGGCATCCGTGTCTAGCCGAGGGGAGGGGGTGGCGTGTGAGTGCGTGGAGGGTAAAAGCCAGTCAGTCAGTGAGAAGCCAAGGTACGTTGGAGAGCAACTAAAATCTGACTGATTTCCATCTTCGGAGCATCAGATGTATTCCCTAAGGAGGATGGGTCTCCGTGATGGGGGTGGTATAATTATGTTAATGTCATATTTATGGAGGGGTGAGATTTTTCATGCTAATAATTGGTTCAATGCTATGGTCAAAAATTGTAAAGCCATATTCCGTTTTAAGGAAAAGCATGGACTTTTATCTAAGGACTGTTTTATTATTTTGCTTTTTTTCTGAGTGTTGCCTTTTTTGGGTTTGAAGTATTTGCTGTTTTAAGCTCTAACTGATTCAGTAAGGGGAAAAAATCAAATGATAAACAGAAAGAGCTCTTATATAATGATGCCTTACATCATGGAGCGGAATATTTAAAGTCTTCTAAGGCAACGTAAAGATCTGGACGGGTGGGGGGGCCGTGGTTGGAAAGGGGTGTGGTACTAGGGTGGGGGTGCGGTTAGCAAATATTCTGTTCACCACTGCTTTCCTTGCAGCTCACTGCAAATGGCTGATTCACCTGTTCGATAGGCAAACATTCTAATGCTCTCCGTGTTTTATTTTTCCCCCTCCTCTTTTGCCTTTTAAGATCAACCACTTCAGAAGAACCAGATTCCACCTCTCTGGTCAGGACTTTTATGTTACGGCTGGTCCGATTGTTTTACCTTGCGTTCTTTGCGACTAAACCTTGGATCATTTCTAAAGTACAAAATCTGTTCTCGAACCACAAACAAGGCTAAGAGATTGGAGGAAATTCAGTGAATATACAGGATGGGGATTGTGTACTATCAAAAGTACTGGGCTTTGTAATGCAAATATTCAAGAAACAGAATCCTTTTTTCTTAGGATGTGCCTGCACTTTAAGTTACATGTTTATTAAGGGGCTCCAGTAACTGCAGAGTATGCATGGGAATATTTCCTGTCTGAATAGGTTGGCGACCCAAAGAGGAGAAGCCTGCTTCTGAGGTATTAAATTATGACATGCAAAAAGTTTGTTATCTTGTTTTCTTTTGAACTGCAAAGGTGTATATTTCAATCAGATTTGAAGCATTATATGTCCGTCCTGGGGCCCACCTTAACAGTTGTGCTGTGTAGAAAGTGGTGGGAAACAATATTTCAATTAGGGTCCCATTAGCCAGCATATAATCCTTCTTTAATGTAATAGAGGTTACAGTGATACTGTACAAATGTGCTCGAAACAGGTTTTAACCCATTTTCAGTCTCTTTCTTTGGAGCTAATGGAATGACTCTTAACTGTTCATTGTTTGCATTGTTCCTTATATGCTTAGTTGTTTTAAGATCTGTGATTAATCCTAAAATAGATATGATTATGCAGCTCATCCTAGTTTTTATACATATATATATTTCAACTTATGTAATTTGATTAATAATTAGAGTTCAATGAAACCCAACTGTAATTTCTAAGCTGTTCTTAATACTGGAAGAAGAATTCTTTCTCATCGAACCAGACTTTTCCTAGTCCCTGAGACCCTAACTTGTGAGGTATTTTAGTAACATCACAAGTCAGGCTCTTGGGACCTAGGCGGAGGGGAACCAGCAGCTTTGGACCTTATTGATTGTCTGCAGTTACCATCAGAACAAAAGAGCCTACATAGATCCTGCCTAGGAGAAAGGAACAATGCTTTGCTTTATAGCAGTAACGTTTCCTCCCTGACCCACTCCCTAAAATACTATTGTCAGAAACTGTACTCTCTAAAGTGATTACATAGCTGCACTGAAATAGCATTTGTTTTGTATTTTAACAGTCCTATAAAAGCAATGCAACGTACCTGTATGAGAAGCAAAATTAAAAGTGTTTTTAAAAAGCTTCTCTTCTGTTATTTAAAGTGACAAGTATAAGAGAATGTCTCATTAGTTAATGAAACATTGTTTATATTCATAACTTTTTGCATATGTATAAGAAATATGCATATAAGCAAATTAAGTATAATCTATATGTCTTTATATGACTGTGGCTCAGAATGTATTATAATATATAGCTATAATCATGCTTGAGGCCTAGAAAGGCAAAGATCTACAATCTTCTTTACTAACCTTCATACATATTGCTACAGATTGAAGAAGAATGGTGCTTTAAAGTTGGTATTTGTTTCCATAGATTTTCCTGGTCTTGTAAACAGACAAAGCACTTTACGTAGTTTGACATTCACTTGTTGTAACAGTAAAGTCAAGAGAGAGTTGGCATTAATAATTTGGGAAAATATAATACTTTTTTAGTGTTAACATTTGACTTTGTCTATATTATAAACCTATGTGAGATAAAACTATAAATGCCATCTTAACAACATAATTTTCATTTTCTAAGATTTTTAATCTTTATAAGAAATACCTTACAAATTTAATGTGACATCTTTGAACATTTATAGCAATTGCTATATCAAACATGTATTTAAAATAGAGTCAATGTATCACATCCACCTAACATTTTATAATAATGTTATACACATAAAGATTCAAAATGGAGATAAGAGACTTCTCATAATAGAAGAAACAAGTGACTTCATTCATTTACTCTATTACCTTACATGGGTGCCACATAATACATTTGCCTTCTTGCATTGTTTAAATAAATGTATAGGTAGTTTAGAATAATATATGTAGTCAACTAACCACCTTGTTGAATTTGTTACAATTAGGTATGCTCTAAATATCCTAGAATTTAATTCAAATTATCCATGTGTTATATTATTCCTAAAAAATAGAAATAAGAAAATCATAAGCACATTTATCCTCTATAAAGGCGTAGTGTGTTCTCTACGCTGTACTTATTCACATTATTTATGTCATATACTCCATGTATTTAGAATCTCTGAAGCTAAGTGTATGTATATGTATATGAATGTTTTAAAATCTCTAAATGAAAGGAGGCAATGTAAATAGTAAAGATTTGGTGTTGTGTCCATTTTTACTTCTTTAATCCCATCCTCTTAGTTATTGAAGATTTTTAAAAGTGCAAGCTTCTCAATATGGTTTCTTCTAGGTATATTATATGTCTGCATGCATGCAGAAATTTTATTATACTTAATAAAGTATAAGCGTGATCAGAAATTATCTTATATAATTTATACACATATGTATACATTGATTGGCATATGTTTTCACAAAATCATAAAGAATATATATAAGATATTTTCTTCCATTTAAAGTAATAAAGGGATAAATGTTTGGTTGGCTGCAGCAATACCTAATATAAGCTATTCCAAATACATGAATTTCTTGTCATGCTTACATGTTTATTAACTAAACTATCTGCTAACTTGTATATCATAACAAAAATATTGACTTTGAATTTAGAATGAACTTATATTTCCACACAGACACAATATATTTTTAATCATGATAGTATACATTTTGAAGTCTCTCTGCCATTATCCTGTATATGAAAAATCTTTAGTGCCAACAATTATGATAGACCTTTTCTTGGCCTCCACAAAGGTGTGTAGAGATACAAGTAGGTGAGGCTGTTTATATCAACTACTTTGTGCTGGATAGCATAGACAATGCCACTTCTGCATTGCGATCTTTGCTATACCAAGGTAATAGGTTTAGGGACAATATAATATGATTTAGAAAATCAGATCATACTAAGCTTAAAATAAAAGGAGCAATCTACAACAAAGAGCGAGAAAATGATGTGTGCTGCATACCAAAAAAGCAGTGATATTAACAATTCCAAGGCTTCCTGGTTGGGAGACCAGCCTGAGCCAGACGCATATATTAAAAGCTGTCTGCTATCGATGTGAGCTTGCTCAATGCGGTGGAAATGAGGAATCACCTCATCTCTGACACCAGCTTATTTGTACATTTTAATTTCAAAATAGCAAATCATTGTTTTACATGAATATGCTAACCCCTGCTTGATTCTTTTTCTCTCTTACATTGTTTACTGTCACTAGCCACCCCCAACAAACTGTATTTTAAGGCCATCCCTTAAATTAAACATCTATCAAAGATCAAGAAAGTAATAGCTTTCATTTTGTCTTTTTGAATTGCTTTATTATTATTGTGATGCTCGTACTTTTAACTTTTAATCTCTGGAAGGAAAACATCAATTCTTCAAAATGGTATTTAAAAAAAAAAAAAAGCTTTTTTAGGATTCACCAAGGAAGCCACTTCTGGAATTTTGCCAAATCTAAATATGATTATATTTTATTTCAGGGTTTGTGGGATCAATATCTTTCTCTGTATAGAAGTCCTTAACACTTTAGTACTCCAGTAAAACTACTGGAGGCCTAGACATATCTTAAATCACTTAAGCATTAGATTGCATTAGCAATGTCTAGGAGAGGATAGGTATGTCAAGGAAATTATATTACGAGCTTATTACTAATTAAATTAGAGAAGTGCATATTCTACCCTAAACTCTTCTACAAATGGACATTCTGCTACATATGCCTAGATTGGGCCCAATTCACCTGGTAAATATGGAAATGGTTTTATAAACTTCCTTGTATGGGTTGGTTTTGAGAAAACAGTACATAAAGAGTTACCTTCTGCCCCAAATTTCTTTCCATTTGCATGTGTCTAGCACTCTATATATCTGTGGGCGGCAAACACATGCATCATTTTGATTGCTTAAAATATAGTTTAATTTATTATTGGACATTTAAGAACTCAAATTCCATTGATCCCTTGGTGACTGCATTTAGAAAAGTAAAAGTTTCTAATGGAGAGAAGTTGTTGTTTTATAAATCTGGACATATGTAGAGTTGGGGAATATGAAATTGTTCGGGTAACTGTGACTATACAGTATATTCATTAAGTAGAAAGGGCTTTTAAGTGTCTATGTGCCATCTATATGTTTAGGTTTCCTAAATATCAGAAGCCCCAAACAAATAGGTATTAACTTTGTTCTATTTGTCCTTGTTTTTAAGAATTCTTACTCAAAGTCACTTAAAAAAATAACATCTACAGAAAATCAACCACAGCATTTCTTCAATGAGGTGCCTTCAGCTCTCATTGAATGCTGTTATTTTCCATCACTCTGCATGGTATGTGCAGATTTTACTTGCGGCAGCTTGAAAGCAGGTAAAAATTTAAAGGTAATTAAGTAAATTTATGATGAAATAAGTTAGCTTTATGTAGTCATTCAGCTAATTTCATGCATATCTTAAAGCAAATTTAAAGTTTAAGAATTCTGATCAATTGAAATCTTGTTGACATAAGCTTTGTGAATTTTATGTTTGTTAGCTTCATAAATCCTAAACTACAAAAAATATATGTAGAAACAATCATGGACAGTCAGGTTAGATCAGCTAAATAAGAATAAGTCCTGCATTCCATCATGGCCTGATGAGGTTTAATGTGTTTCTTTCTTTGTCGAGGGAGGCAGGTGTTTGGTGAGAGGCAGCTTTTTAATTTGTTTCTATTTTGAGTTCTTTGGCCTAATGCAGGCCCATTTGACCAATCATCTTTTCCAAGATATTTCAGCTTTCTCCTCTTTGTCAGTAGGTATCCAAGGATTCCTGACCTTCAAGTGACCATCTTTCCTTGACTTTGAATTAGATTTCCCTAGGCCGAGGGTCCATACCAGTATTTTGTACAACCAAATAGGTAGGTCTTTCTTGAAATCCTTCTAGGTTGTTTTCTAGTAATAGTATGTGAATGATGAGAAAGTTCCAGTTTGCTTTGTCATCTGCCCCTTTCAGAACACCTTCAGAAAGAAATAATAGTAGTATTGTACAATAAGCCAACTGAAAGATTTGGTTTTGTAGAACTTTTTAGATGTAGTATCTTTCTCATATTAGACCGCCTAATCTTTGGGGGAAGAAAGGAGCCAATCTCTGGTTCAGTTATTTCTCTCTTATTCAGCACACTCAAAGCCCAGCCAGTGAATTTGTAAACCTCAGGGAGGTTTCTACATTAAACAACATTTTTTGTTGGGGGATTACACCAGTCGGTTGGTTCCCTTCACTTCTCTCTCTCTCTTCTTGCCCCACCCCCCTCCACCCCACCCAACATGGAGTCTTTTCAACTTCTTCAAAGAGGTGTGGGGGGTGGGGGGTGGAAGTAGACTCTTTATTAATGGCAGAAAACAAACTGGCTGCTAGACTTCCGAGGCAACCCTCTAATAATAAAGCAGGGTAGGCACTGTGACAAAGAATTCTTGAAAGTACTAAATATATAGGGAAGCCTATTTAAATTCACCAGAGGGGCTTAGTGGACAAGCAGCAGAAAATTTAGAATTCAATTCAAGCCATGCCAGAAAATGAAAATGTACTTAAAAAGGATTGCTCAAACAATTGTTCAAAGAAATGTCAACTTTTAAGATTCTTTCTAGAATAATGAAATTTGTACTCTAATGTATGTGGTGACTTTTTCAATTAGAGAGGAAAAAAATGATTAACAGGATCTCAGAGAATTACATCTGATGTTTAAAGGGAATGTGCTTTCTTTCTATAGGTTTTGCCCCAGTGAGGGCCACCTAGTGTGTTGACTGAAAACAAACATGCATCGTACATACATGAGGCTGAGAGATTATACATTTTTTCAAGACATTTTTCGTACTATAACAGGGATTCTCTTCTGTTTTAATCATCTTGTAAGTTCTAGTTCATTTCCTGTTTTCAAGTGTTTGATTTAAAATATTTTAAATAATTGGAGTATTGCTGGAAGAACAAAATGATGATATGTAAGAGAACTATTTAATGGCAAGTGTGAAAGATAACATTATCTTAATTTCAACTCTTTGTTTACTTACTTATAAGACACGCATATCTGTAAGGAGTACCTCTATCTATAAAAAGTATATGTGTATATGTTTTATTAGCCTAAAAGTTGAGGTGAGGCATAGCCTAAAATATTTAATCAGTGCTAAGGAGTTCTAGAAATATTTTTTCATAATCTCATTTTATATTTAGCATGGTATTATGGAATATATTCTCATTTTTTGTAATCTAGGTTTGAAAATTATTAAAAAGATGGAAGCTTAGATCTACTCACGATCATTTTGGTGGTCCTTATGGTGAGCTGCTACTTGACAGTGGAATCCACGTGGAATTCAAAGGTTCATAAATGTTTTTATCAACTAAAAATAACTATCGTTTCACTAATCCATCCATTTACTTATTATTGACTCAATGCAAATGAGTTTGAGCCTAAAAAATATTTTTCAATGTATGAAGGCTGGAGCCATGTATAGGAGCCAAGTAATTCTTTACCACTGACCAAACTTTGATTGACTTGGAAATAAAATGTCAGATATTGGGGCATTACTCTTAAAATTAGCAATTAATTGACAAGTTGCCATCTCTACCTATAGATGCAGCCCAGTCACTATTTACCACACAGCTGAACTAATCTCCATTTATTTAGATTGCTGTTGTTAGGTGCCATTGAGGCCGCTACAACCCTTAGTGACCCTACCCACAACAGAACGAAGCACTGCCCCGTCCAGCACTACCCTCACAATTGTTGCGGCCATGTTGTCCTTCTATTTTGTGAGGGCCTTCCTCTTTTTCAATTCCCATCCACTCTGCCAAGCATGATGTCCTTCTCAAGGAATAGATCTCTCACCTACATGTCCAAAATCTGTAAATCAAAGTCTTCTGGTCCTTGCCTTTCAGGAGCACTCTGGTGTCTTACTTAATCCAAGACAGATGGTTTAGGCATTCAGCAGGCCATGCACTTTCAATGTTCTTCTCCAGCACCACAGTTCAAGTGCATCAAATCCTCTGCAGTCTTCCTTATGAGGATGTTGAAAACACCGTGACTTGGGTCAGAGGCACCTTAGTCCTCAAAGTAATATAGTCGCTTTTCGATTCACTAAAGAGGGCTTTGCAGCAGATTTACTAATAAAACTCATCTTTTGGTCTCTTCGCTGCTGCTTCCATGAGCACTGATTTTGCCTGCAAGTATGATGAAATCCTTGATGATGTCAGCCCTTTCTTCATTTAGCATAATGCTTTTTGGTTCAGTTGTGAAGATTTTGATTTTATTTACATCAGTAATGTTTTAATATCAAGAAGTACAGTAGACGTAAACAATTGATTCCATGACCTATGATGGGAAATCAAAATGAACTTCATACTAGGGTTCCAATTCACACACGTACAGGTTTATTCCAAACACGATATATTTATTACTCTCTTTTATTAGTCTATGACTGCAGACAAATTATTTTAGTAATTCTCTTGTCAAGGAACCTTTGGGCTCCTTCAAATAATATATCTATTCAAACAGTTGTTTCTCGATCTACTGGGCCAGTTAAATTCAAGGCGAAAGGTCAGATTGGTGACCTTTTCTTTTTTTTTCGTAATTCCAAAAGAGTAATCTAGACAATTTTTCTCAAAAATCACAGGACAATCATGGGGGCTTATGAAGGAAACCTGACTGGTGAAGGAGAAAAAGCCAAGAAAGTTGATTGGCCTCCGGACTATTTGGTTTCCCCAGCATGAAGAAGTGCCTATTTGTTTGAGAACAGCCTGGGCGGTCCGATGAGAATCTTGTCCATCCTACAAGCCCAATCTTTCCCCTGCAAATTTATTTTTGCTTGCAAACATTATAGGATTTAAAACAACATAATTTGAGTGCCTTGAAGATGCTAAAATGACCATTTTGAAGTGGTCTAATTCCCCAGAATTGTCTGGAGAATAAGTTAGAGAGCCGGAAACACTGCCTTCAGAGAAGTGTAGACCCATATGGAAGATAAATCGAAAAGGAATAACTTCCCATTTTTGTATTTTTGTTTAATAAAGGATTTGTATGGTCTGGTAGCAATGCTCTTTGCCTTACCTAAATTTCAAAACCCAGTCCTGTAGCAAGGTAAGCAGTGATGGGTCATTCACTTCTCCCAGTGTGGATCTTAGGATTTGCCATTTGTGAACAGACTGTTTTGTTTGATCACCAACATTTCCCCTGTATACACTCTCCCAGAGACTGAAATGTGGACAATGTTATCAAACCCTTTACAGCTCCAGAGGCACTCTGAAACCATATACTGTAAAAGACTTTCACAATTGTTTCCTGACTGTCAGCTCTAGAACAGTCAAGAGCATTCTTGCTTTCAAGTAGCTTCTGGGCTACAAAAGATGTCTCTCACTTGTCAACAATCTTGCCCTTTTCTGTGTGCCTTAAAATTTTTATGTGTCCCTGGGTGGTACAAATGGTTAACACAGTTGAATACTAAGAGAAACTACGGCTTTTGAAATTCAGCTAGACGCTCTTCAGAGGAAAATCCTGGTAAAGTGTTTCTGACATAGCCGTTGAAAGTCCTATAGAACACGGTTTCCCTCATACATAATGGGTTGCCATCAGTTGGGATTAATTTGATGACAACTGGTTTAGCATCTTATGAATCCTGTATATTGGCAATTTTATTTTTCTCTATATATTAAAAAAATAATTTAGAGGAGCATTGGGTGTGGCTTGTTTTTCTAGTAGTAGTTGAGACAAACTGTCTATATATTTTGAGTTATCAGAATATGTGTGATATCAATCTTTTGCAGTTTTGTTCATATTATTTTATGCACTCTGCAGAGATGAGATATTGCTTAAAAACATCAATGGAAAACAATGATGTTAATAATTGTGGCTTGTAAAAATATTTATTACCAGAATGATTGATCTAAAAAAAATAATAAAGTAAAATATAGTGTTTTTGCACAGCTTCAATCCTTTACAAAATAATAAAAATCAATATTATGAAACTGGCATATAATTTTTAGAAAACAAAATATAGTGACATGTGATGATTTTGATTATGTCAAGTTTTATGATGCAGCAATTACATTAATTAGGCAAAGACCAAGAAAATCTATTGGGATATTCCCTGGGCGTTAACATAATATACAGAGTAAATTTTGGTTTCTATACTTCTACATCATAAATACCAACAATGAACTTGAACAGTGAGGGAAAGGCAGCATGCTCAATTCGGAGACCACAGTTATGTTGTGAAACTTAACCTCGATGCTTCTCAAGTGCCCTGACTACAACCGTTGCTTTATAAAATCATTGCGTGGAGGAAGATGATTTAATGTGTGCATCAAGTAAAACATTATAATGTCATTTGTTAATTGTACATTATTAATTCCCTTTCTGGGGCTTTGCAAATCGAATATGTAGGAAAGATATTTTTTTAATCATTATACTTGTTAGTTGCCACGGAATAGATTCTGACTCATGGTGATCTCATGTAGAACTTAAATTACTACATTAGTCAGGCACTTTCATTTGCAAGTGAACCAGCTCAAGCACGTCAAAGAAGAAAGGGAAAACTACAACTTTCCTCTAGTTCCTAAATGCTTCCCTCCCTCCCCACTATCATGATCCCAATTCTACCTTGCAAGTCTGGCTAGACTAGAGGATGTACACTGGTACAGATAGGAACTGGAAACACAGGGAATCCAGGACAGATGATCCCTTCAGAACCAGTGGTGTGAGTGGCAATACTGGGAGCATAGAGGGAGAGTAGGTTGGAAAGGGGGAACCGATTACAAGGATTACAGACAACAGAAAAGTGAGTGAAGGGAGACATCGGACAGGGCAAGAAATGACAAAATAATAATTTATAAATTATCAAGGGTTCATGAGGGAGGGGGGAGCTAGGAGGGAGGGGAAAAATTGAGGAGCTGATGCCAGGGGCTTAAGTGGAGAACAAATGTTTTGAGAATGATGAGGGCAATGAATGTACAAATTTGCTTTACACAATTGTTGTAAGTATGGATTGTGATGAGTTGTATGAGCCCCTAATAATAATATAATAATAAAATGATTAACAAATAATAAAATTGGAGCAGGGGAAAAAAAGAAATTAAAGTTCTTGGCTATTTGAACCCACAAAAAAAAATCCTACATCTTGTGAGTCCAAAGAAAATGAAAAGACAAGTTTTTATCCAAATGTTAGTTTCAATTGATAGTGTTTTGGTCTCTTCTTTGACCCTGTGGGGCTTACTATAATTAGTCAGTTTGTATACAGCGGTAGAGCAACAATATTAATTCAGCATGGCCATGAAGAAAAGGAGAACAATTGTCAATGGCAAAGATAAAAGAATTTAAGTCAGGCAAAAAATAACAGAACACAAAAAAATACTATCCTAAAAATTGCTTATCATTATAATATGATATTTTACAGGATTATGCAAAATATGTTTATCTTGGTGAACTTAGTGGTATCTACTGAAATAGAAGCTATATTAGGCTATTGACCCTAAATGCGCTTTGTGCAATACAGTAATTTTAATAAGTTGGTCTCATTCAGTATTTTCACATTTTAAAATTACTTAGAATGATTTTTTAAAGGAATATGGTAAAGAAGAATGGTGGTTTTATTATATTGCCTAGTAGCTGTCTTTAATCACTACCTACTTAGGTTATTCCATTGTAGCAGATTTTATATCTTCTCTCTCCAATTCAAATGTTAAACCACTAACAACAGCAACAAGAGCAGCAGTACTAACAAAACAGTAGTCCTGGAATAGATTGAGGGTAAAACTGGAATCCAGTGTGTGTTCAATGACTGATTTTTTTCAGGAGTAGATCTTTCGGACTTGCTTCTGGGGTAAGGCAATTCTGGGGACACTCACGTCAACCTTTTAGCTAACAGCTTAGTGCATTAGCCATTTGGGTCACTTGGGAATTCTCCCTCAAATGTTACAGAGCTTTGTATGTTGGATTCTTGGAAATCTTTTATGTTAGTTTATGAATAGATTCATTCCTCATCTATTGGTATATAATATATGTGTGTATGTGTAATTGTTACATTAAATACAAAGGATTTTATATCCTCATCCTAAAAATTGTAATAAAAATGAAATAGTCAATTTTAGCACTTTATTATTGAGAAATTCGATTTATGATTTTCTTCAATGGCAAAAATATTAATAATGCAAAACATTTTGATTCAGATGAGCAAAGCTATAAATATAATTTAGAGAATTTGAAAATAGATTTTAACATTCCTAATTCTTCTTACCAATTAATCAAATTACAAAATTTGCTGTGGTTTCCAGTATATTCAAATAAATTCTCATTTTTGAACATCTGTTCATGCTCCCTTTATGAATGTGTTTTTCTAAATGGCTGAAATATTGATTGCTATAAATAATGTTTAGATTTAATTCTGTGGAACTGTGTCACTTACTTCATTTCTTAGAGTTTGTTTTTATCCCACTGCTCTACTTCAATATTGCACTTTATAATTTCTTTATCAAGACAGAAGAAAAGCAACTCAGGACTTAGATGAGCCAGACTGATTGGTTAAGAAAAAGAGATGGTTATCATTGGCAGCCTTTCCAGACACACTGTAGAATAGCCCCAGACAGTCAGCTGGTACAATCACTTTGTCTCACCGTCCTGTCTCACCGTCCTGTAATGGCCAACGCTGACAACTGACATTTTCAAGAAGAGTAAAAGACCTGATTAGAATGGAAATCAATTTCATTTCACAAATCTTGATTTTCTGATCCAAACCTTTTCTTGAAGTATCTTCTTGAGCCTTATTGGGGTTTCCATGACCATTACAGGGTGGTTTGAGTGTTTTAGTAAGCCTTTACTTAGCTGAATAACCATATTCTTATTTCCTTTCTCACTTTCAACATAGGAAAATTTATTTTAAAATTGTGTAGGCAAAAAATTACCAATCAAGTCAGATTTTATTTTAACTATATGCACTGATCACTTAAGAATTGGCAATCAGAGCACTCACTATTATATTTTACAAAAATTTAAAAATATCCTGTGATTTAAAAATATGTCATGTACATGCAAATCTAGATTAACCTCTGATTATTTAATAATACATAATATTAATTATGGAATGATTTAAAATTTATATAAGAAACTCTTTAAGTCCAAACCCTCTTAAAATGACTTCTTAAATAAGGCTTTAATTTTTCTAGAACCAATGAAGATGCACTTCTTCATGTCGGACAGATTGAAGTATTAAACTCTGCCTCCAATTTTTTACAAGAAAAAGGGAAATAACTCTGTACTTTAAATAATATGAATAATAGTTCTTTATAGGAATATGTTGCAGAAGTCTTCTTTAGAATATTGAATATTTTACTTTGAATACAAAGGTGTACCTGAACCAAGCTGTGGTATTTTCCATTGCCTCATATGCATGTAAAAGTTGAACATGGAATAGGGAAGACCATTTGAATTGTGGTGCTGGAGAAAAATATCGAAAGTATCATGGACTGCTCAAAGCACAAACCAATCTATCTTGGTAAAAGTCAGGCCAGAGTGCTCCGTAAAGATAAGGATGGTGAGACTTCTCAAATACTTTGCACATGTTGCCAGGAGAGAATAGTCCCTGGAGATGGACACCATGTTTGGTAAAATGAGCAAGAAAAGTGAGGAAGACCCTCAAGGAGATTGATGGAAAAGGTGGCTTTATCAATGGGGTCAGGGTCAGGAATAGAAACAATTGTAAGGATGGTGCAAGACTGGGCAGTGTTTTCTTCAGTTGTGCATAAGATTGCTGTGGGGCAGAATCAGCTCCATGATACCTCTACCAGTGCAAATCTCTTCTGCACTTGCCATACTTGTGGTTAAACACATGCCATATTTTGTTTACCCCTTACATTCTTAGGAGAACCCTTCAGGTTCTTTAAAACCATTGTTTTTGTTGTTGTTGTTGTTGTTGTTCTTAGGTCCAATTGAGTTAGTTCTGACCCTGTGTACAAGAGAAGAAAACATTGTGCAGTCCAGTGCCCTCCTCACAATTGTACTTGAGCTTGAGCCCATTGTTGCAGTCACTGTGTCAATTCGTCTTGTGGAGCGCCTTCCTCTGTTCCTTTGGCCCTCGACTACGCCACGCGTGGCATTCTTCGCAAGCAGCTATTCTCCCTGTACCACATGTCCAAAGTGCGTAAGACAATCTTGTCATCCTTGCCTCCAAGGTCCACAATGGCTATACTTCTTACCCAGATCTCTGTTCTTCCGGGAGTTCAATAGTCTTTAAACCGTACAAGGGATGAAACGCCTCTCTTCAACTTCATCTCTCTTCAAGATTGAAGACCATGGATCTTCTAACAAAATATTAATCAAGAATTTGGATATCCCTGCTCCCTTTCTTTTCAAACGTGGAAAATAATCACAATTCTTGGTAGAAGTGTCTCTTCGTGAGCTTCATTATTAACCCTCAACTGTTCTCAAAACATGATTAGAGGCAGGAATAGTCATCAATTGATAAATTTGTCTCTTTGGAATAACCATGCACATCCTGGGATTAAATATTATTATAAAGGGAGGAGTCCCAAACCTTCAATCTTTTTAGTTCTTCTCATACCCACTCATCCATTCATTCATAATGTATTTATAACAGGATGCTGTGCTAGAATTAATACAAAATGAGTTACAATTACTTCTTCATAGGACATTACATTCTGAAAAATTAAGAAAACGTATTTATCTATGTATTTATCTATATTTATTATTTATGTATTCATGATATCCAGTCAGGATGGAGAAGATCCATTAAGGAGATGTAGATACAGCACTTTGGAGTTGGAGTTGGAGAGGAGGTATTTATTTCAGTCCTTGAGAATTGAGGCAAATTCCTAGAAGAGGCTCCATGTATCAGGTCCCTGATGGATAAGAATTCTGAAGGAAAGAATGAAAAGGCTGGTAATTCAGTGGGAGAAGACAGTATGTGGAATCATGCAGAAGCAGGATAGCTAGGCGATATTTCTCATCAGGTACTCATGAGATAAGGTGCTTTGTATACAATGCCGGTTGAAGGGCAAATTGTGGTCCAACTGTGGAGGACCAAAATGCCCACAGGACTCTCCTGATTGTCATCATATTTCTGCTTTGAATCAACACATGATTTCCAAACTTTGGCCTCTGATCATGGAATATTTGGAGGTGAAATGCATAGCTTTGGGAATCTCTTTAATAAGAGTATAGTTAAATATTCTGAAGTCATGACCCAGGCTCCTTTAAAGACTCTATTTTGAAAATATTATCAAAATGGTCACTGGTGCCCCACCATATTGGGAGCTTCCAGTATATAGAAATGAGAGCAGGAAATAAAGATTATTCCTGGATTCTTTTAGACAAATTTCTATTCTCCTCTGGTTAGAAGTTAGTCCCCATGTATAGTAAAATTGATTTGGAAATGTAGGCATTTTTCTAAATAATTATTTACCAAGCTGAAAGATAGAAAATACTTATTTGAGAAAAAACTAGCAATTTCTGACATAGTTAACATGAATGATATTGACATATCCAATAGTAAAGAAACAGCAATATACTTGTATTTTAATTGAAATATATATAAGTTCCTTTATGACATTATTGTATGAAGACACATTTCAGTTTAAACTCCTGATTTCCTCAAGCTCCTCATCTCCTGAAAAGACTGGAGTGCTTCCATAAGATCAACTGAAAAAATAGTTAAATTTACTAATCAAATGTAATTGAATTTATGTCTCAAACCATGTAATTTAAGATTCTTTCATCAAATGTAACTATTTTATTGGCAAAAATTAAAATCTTTCTGTGCAATAATATTCCTTAGAATATTTCAAAAAGAAAAAAATACTTTTGAATAACATCACTATATTTATCACATAGTATACACTCACGTCTTCTGTTTTTCTCATTCCTTCTTATTCATATAAAAACATTTTATATTTTCCTAGTCTATTAATATCTTTTAATTGTCAAATAATAAGGAAGACTCTGCCACATTATCATTTTAGAAATTTCTCATTATATTATTTGACTATAAAATAATTTATTTAGACAGTCTGCTCACAGGTGTAAAATGAGTTTACTTTTTTTTTCTTGCTCACTTAAACAGAATTCATTTGATAAATATAATTTTATGTAATCAAATATAGTGATTACCTTAGAATATTCATTGGAACAGATTACAATGGTGTCAATAAAGATTTTATTAGTGGAATCCAGGAGACAAGAAAGATTTGAAAAATATTTAGAAGGTCAAGTTGACATCTAAATGATTAAATGTATAGCACTATGAAATCTGTAAGTCAAGCTTATTGCTTCACCAAATTGTGTTTGTTGCTTTATTTTTCCATGCTCATTTAACCAATGACATTTATTGATTTAGTGGGAGGGCAGCCACAATCAAGAACAAAGACAGCCAGACATTTAAAGTGTCTATTTGGTGATTGTAAAGATAATGCATGAAGCCCCAAAAGGATACAATTAGTTGTTCTGATATTGTCCTGGGAAAAAACAAGTTTTATTCTGAATTCCAAAATGATATTACCAGAAACAGTAGCCTGAGCAGAGAGCCCTAGGTCATAGAAGTTGTAAAAAGTGATAAACAGGGGGAGGGATATGAGAAAGGGAAAGTCGCCCATCATTTAGGGCAGCCTGATACTTTCTACACTTGGGGACATCGAGAAAATATGAGGGCAATGGACTCCTAAAGAGGAGAGAATTGAATGTAGGGCAAGTGCCATTTCTTGCTTCATTCCGGTGTTGCACCCCATAGGGGACCAAAGAGGTAACCGGTATGCCTGAGCTGAGTCTCAGGGGCAAAGGGGTTATGATCCCTTCCCACTAAGGAATCCTGGGAACAGATATCATCGCATGTGCTGTCATTTTCGGCAGTACGGGACAAGTCAGGTGGAGCTGCAATAGTCTCCTTTCCTTTCAATCCCCAAAGTAGCACCTGCCCCCAAGATTTCCCTTAAGAAGAACATTATGAAGATTTGCAGCTGAGAATAGATGAAAAATTCGTGTTCTGGAGGGTGGACACACTAGGGCGAATCTGGAGTAGGGCTAAGTAGCTTGCTGTGAACCCTGAAAATAACACTGCGTAGTTTCCCTGCTGCAAGAAGAATTTCTTTGGAATGATTTGTCATGTGACATTATTACCCACAAGTAGAGTTATGTTTGCTTTTTCTTAAAGTCACTTTCAAGGCTTTACCAGTTCTCTCTTCATTTGTACAGACACCTGGGACAATGGTCCTCAGCAGAGACCCATTTCTTTATGCCCCCACTGAACACATACATATTGTGTGTCTTCTGTATGCCAAGAAAGTGATTTTAAACTGTAACTTTGAAGGATTATAGTTTCATTGTACTGTATTTGTTTCATGTTGATTGCATGTATCAATGCCTGTATCTCGTATGAAGCATAGGCTTTACACCGCCTTCTTTCTTCCTCCTTTTCTCTCCTCTCTATCCTCCTCCTCCTCCTCCTCCTCCTCCGTCTCTGTCTCTCTCTGTCACATTCATAAACATACAAGAAAACAATGATGATGCTAAAAATGAATGTTTACTGGAATAGAGAGATTATTCTATGTAAAATCCTGACACATCTCTTCAAGATCTCTGACTAAAGGAACACCCTGAGTGAAGAACCAGCATTGTTTCTTTGTAGCACTTCCAATATCTTCGCCGGGAGTTCAAGTGGAACACAATCCAGTGGAATGTGGTGCCTCGCAGCATTATGAAGCTCGTATCTGCAGGCTAAGCATGGGTGATAAGACTCAAATGTAAAAGCATTTGAATCGATAGCTCGCTCAGATGCTTTTCTGATAAAATTGTTTCCATTTCTTCTCTACCTAATTCCTTGTCTACATGGAAAGAGTAAGAGAGGAACTTATTTGTACTAGGATGGCCAGGATTCCCAACGGTGTCCGTTGGGCTTCATGGTTTTGTTTGCATCTTTGCCATCGGGAAGACGCTCTTAATAATCAAATTTCAGCAACATCTGTCTCAGGTGTAGGTCTACCTTTTAGAGTGCCTTTATTTTTAAAAGAATTTTGTGAGAATCAGGAGCAAAGGCACCTCTACCTGGAAATTAACCAAAAAATCCCTGTTGACTTCAGGGCTGCTATTCGGTTCTGCTGCTCCCTCACAGTCACCACCGCACACACATTTTTATTTCTTACAATCTGCAGACGTCCTCGCAGTTTGAAGGGATTTTTAATTGTTAATTTTAATATTGCATAATTATAAACTGAGTATATAATATAATAGGACAGGACGGAATATTTTTAAAAGATGTGACATCTTAAAGAAAATTCACAGACAGTTATAGGTGACTCTAATTTATTAGCAAATTTCAGACTATGGTCTTAGACATATTTTGCTCTTTACATTTCTTGATCTCATTTACATTACTGTAAAGTCATTCATGCCTTTGAGAAGATATCCATTTCCATGTTCCTTCTCCATATGCTACACCTAATGTGTTTATAAGTTATACATAAAATAACATACTTCCATATCTAGACATTAATACATATCTATGTGATTCAAGTTTGGCATTACAGCTGCATATCAAGCCTAAGTGGTAAAATGATATATGTGTCTCTTTACATCACTAATGACATATCAAAATTGTCAAATATACTGAAATCCAATAATTGTAACTGACAGGCACGATCTATTTCCTTTGGGAACGATCAAAATGAAAAAGAATATACTGGAGGTATTCCTCTAAGTGCTTATGATTAACTCGACTTATTTTTGATAATATTTTAGTGTAATTATTTTTCAAAGTACTCATAACTGGCTTCTCGAAGTTTATAAAGTCATTTCAGTGCTGAAATCCATAAATCCAATGCTTTCCCAGAGATGAACCGGCAAGAAGGAACATGACCAACTTGACAAGAATTCTCTCCGGGGGCTGATTCTTCTTAATGAAATACCCAGGAAATAGTTTCTCTTGCAACTTTAGACGGTGTTCACAACACAAACTTATTTCTTCACCCATGTTCTCCAGTTCTACTTTGACCTCTTAGGAATGCAAATATTATTGCTTCAGTTCTCAAAAGTTTTCCTTCAAAAATATGTCTGCATTTTGGAAGAAGAAGAAAACAGAGTGACAGTAAATTTCGTGAACCCAAACCTTATTCAATACAACAATGAAGTACTCAAGAATCCCAAGCCTTTGTGTCTGCCTTTTTCTGTATTTGGGGATGGCATGGAAGGAAAAAAGGAGGAAGTTTATATTTTCCGCTTTAAAATTAATTCCCAGTTAGCCATTTGCTCGTGGATTATTTTTAAGCCCTGAGGACCTGTAATTACATTCTTCTTTTTCAGTAATTGTAGCGGATATTAGAGTCGGTAGACAATGGTAGTCTGTACAGAATAACCTGGTTTACTCGACAGATCCACTTGTCCAAGATCAAACGGCTACAGCACATTTAGGGTTACAGCCTCCTTCCCTTCCTCGGGTTTCTCAACCGCAGTGGAGCTTTTTCCAACGTTGCCATGGTAACACTCTATCTGGCTGCTAGCTCTGTCGTAAGTTATTGAACTGAGACTGGCTTTTGGTTTAGCAGATAATTAGGTTCTGTCTCACAGGTTCATTTTCCTGTGACTGGGACGTGAATATGACCTACAGCTGGCCTCAATTTCAGTGTCACAGACAAAACCTTAACCCTTCCCAGCCTCCCCACACACTCTTCTGAGCTTTGCTTGTGAGGCAGAAGTGCAGTGCAGCGCACCCGCACCTCAGGGAGAATTACCAAGTCCCCCTTTAATTTCTTTACCTTCATCAAAACACTAAGGAAACTATGGCCCAGGATGAAGGTATTTTCAAAATTAAAAACTATATATTAACAATGTGATTTATATGTAATGCATTTAATGAAAAAATATAAACATTTAATCATTACTATTTTTATTTATAACCTGGAAAGTTATATTGATGTGTCTTTTTTTTCAATTGGGAATCTAAAATACTCGTTTAAAAGGAAAAAAAAACAAAAAACAAAAGCCCGTGTTCTCAGGACAGGAACTCTTATGGCATAATGGTTCAGCACGGGGATGCTAACTGAAAAGCCCAAGGTTCTAACCCAGCAGCCACTCTCTAGGAATAAGAGGTGACTGTCTGCATCTGTAATTATTAAATCCTTGGAAACTTCATAGGGCATTTCTACTCTGTCCTACCGGCCTACTACGATTCAGAATGTGCTCAATGGCAATGGGTTCTGCTCAGGAACATCATTTTTGTATTTTCGCTCTCAGTTTACCAAAGCACATGACAATAGGTTCAGAATCCATGCTTTCCTTCATGTACTCTTGAATTTTAACTGACAGCGCAAAACTCCCCTTTGGGTCACAAGCAGCTCTCTGTTACTGCAAACACATCACAGCTCCTCTAAACTACCAGCATGTTCACCCAGGGCTTGAATTTTGCTGGTTTGGAAAACTAGCTACTTTCACAGATTGGATTTGGAATAGTCCAATCATTTTGAAGAACTGCTCTTTGTTTAGGACAAAGAAAGAAATGTAACATTTAGAACATACATTGAATTCACAATACCCCAAACAATAGTATCGGTCTGTCTCTTTCTTTGTGTCTGCCTTGCATAGTCTGTCTCCTGTTTTAATCATCTTTCCCGTTCATTTTAAAACCAGATAAACAGGGCATCAGAATGGCAAGTCCTTCAATTGACCTGAATGACAGCACCCAGGGCCCAGAGACATCCTGAGAGAACTTGGTAGAGGGCGTGAGCTCAGAGGCTGTGCGCATGAAATAAGAGGGTGCTGATACAGAGGTACTCTGCACTTCCCTATCATTCTCTACTGAACCAAGCTTCTTTTACCATCTTATCTCCAGTACATGCACCTCTTGGTACCCTGTTGATGGTGAGGAAGTACTTATTGAGTAAATGTATTATTTTCCCCACTCTATTTTGTGTCCAAGTCTCTTTATATGTCTGCAAGTATTTGTAATCCAAAATCCTTTTTACTCATCTTATGGCTCCCCATGTAGCCCATCCCATGTCTGCTTTGTTATAATAGCCTCTCAACTGGCCATCTTCTCTCTTGATACTCCAGACAATTTCTTACACATGGAAGATAGGTTCTAATCAAAAGTAAATGGTTTTAAATCTCACCGCAAGCTTTCAGGTTTCTGGTAGGAATAGAATTGGCATACCCAACTTTTATCGGTCCTACATGATCTTGCCCCCACCTGCCTTTTTAATATCATTGTCTACCTCTCTATTTTTTCACGCTCTGCCTTGTCTTTCTCCAAGCCAGTGTAGTGCTTTCCATCTGGTCTCACATCAAATTCCACCTCGTGAGAGGTTCTATACTTAAAGGACGTAAATGGCACCCCAATCATTATTTAACACCTTGCCTGCTATAACTTTTCTTAACACTAAGTGCCTATCACTTGTTGGTATAGCAGAGAATAATCAAGCAAGTATTATAAGGTTTTCCCATTTAAAAATAAGGTTCATTTGGACTGGGGATTTTGTTATTCCTGGGTATCTTATGGGCACCTAGAAACTAGTAGACAGGAACCTATTACATTCTTAATAAATCTTTGTTGAAAGAATAAATGAATGATTGAATGAAGATATAGAGATAGTGTGTCTCATTATCATACTGTGCAAGACTACACTGTGTGTCACTGACATCATAAATCTTATCCAATTACATTTCATAAGTGGATATAAAATCAGAGACATGATTCGTATTTTTGTGATTCTTTCCATCAAGATGAGACAAAATAAGGGAACTGACGTTTATTCCCAACTCATTCTTGCATTAAGAAGCCATAGACCAATATAGCATGGCACCAGCCATTCATTGAAGCAATCATGTCGAGCAAAAGCCCACAGACTCTTTATGTAAAAGGAAAGGTATTCAATAGATTTGACTTTGGAGACAATGCAGTCTACTTCATAAGTACTCACATAATTGACTACTTTGGAAGCAGACAGGAATAATATATAAGCAAATGGGTCTGACACTGTTCTAATAAGCCATTATTTATAAAATAGGAAACCTCAAGATTTAGCCAACAGGCTGGAGTTCGTTGACATTTGACATAAGGAGCATCTCTCAAAATCCTTGTCCCTCCCTGAGGGAGGATACATCCTCCCTGAGGGATGATACAAAGCAAACTGTGGTTCCCTTATCTGCCTCTCGCCAAGATACACAGGCAATGAAGTAAAGAGAAGGATGCCTATGGCAATAGAAGTGACACAACTATTGAAGGTAGGTTCTGTCCTTTCTTTTAAAGTTAGAACACGCACCAAATTGTCAGCAGGCTTCCTCCAGACCCCATGTGTGTCAGAGTGGAATTGTGCTCCACAGGGCTTTCAAGAGCTTATTTTCTTTTTCAGAAGTAGACCACCTGCTCTTTCTTCCAAGGCACCTCTGGGTGCACTTAAATCTACAACATTTCAGTTCAAAGCCAAGCGTGTTAACCACTTGCTCCACCCAGGGACTCCCTTTCCAGTTAATCAGTCCTCGGCTTTGAAACTGCCCCTGTAGAAGCAATAGCTGGGCCATAGTATCCTTCCAATAATAACATTTATTCATGAAGAATGAATGAGGGGTAGATGCAGTGATGTGTTGGTAAATGTGTACTCCCTGACTCCTTAGTGCAGAAGAGAACAAGAGACGTATTAACTGCTTTCTTTAAATTCCTCTACTTTCTGCATTTCAAATTACCTATGTAATTGCAAAAGAGCCCTGGTGGCCAAGCAGGTTACGCCTTGGTTGCTAACTCAAACTTGCCGATCCACTAGCATCTCTGAGAGAAAAAGGTAAGACTATCTCCTCTTTCAAAGATGTACTGCCTCAGAAAGTCAAGGGGACACCTTTAACCTGTTCTATAGGGTTGTTATGAGTCAGAATCGATTCTGCGGCAGTCGGTAATATAATATCACTGGAAATACTCTTGAACAAAGAGTCCCACAGCCATTCCCTGAGCCAGTAAGAGCTAGATCCATATTTACAACTGTAGTCTCTGCTCGCTGTCTTTTTGAAGTCTGAAGAAAGGATGGTGGGCTTGATGGGAGCAACAGGTTGAGTGATCTCTTGGAATTCTAATAAACAATGGAAGAGTATATAAATTCAATGTTTTATGTAAATCACTGAGCTCAGGGTTTGGTTAAATTATATATTCAGTAGCGGTAGCTATTATCTTCCTAGTTTAAATTATTATGAGCATTAGAAGTTAAATGTTTAGCTATAGACCCAGTACAATGTTAATGCCTTTTTGTTAATAAGGCCTCTTAACATTAAAGAAATGAAGATAATGGAATTTTATATAGCTATTCACCATTCTGCCCAGCTCAAGGTTAAAACAGCAACAGAATACTCCAACCAGAATAAAACAAGTCTCCACTTGAGTACAGCTCTTCATAACACTACACAAGGGCCAGGCCATGTTATTTGCTTGCAAAGTTGAACATACTACATCTTAGGCGCACAGTTGAATTATTGATTGAATGGTGGGTTCACTCTATTATCCAAACAAATACACTTCAGTGAGTTCAGGCCCATGCAAACACTCAGATCAAATTAGTAACACAGATATCTTTTGGTCTCCTCGGGGACCCTATAGAAGGGATGACACCCACAGCACACAGGTCCACAGTTGTGGCAGATGGTCTAGCACTATAAGCGAAGAGGCACATGCTGGTACCGATACTAGGTATCACCCACACCCAGTCAGATAACTCACCTCAGCATTGACCAGTGCCTCCCAGTGAGCACGCAGGTGGGAGGATTAATGCCATTGGATGAAGAGAAAGGTCTCTACCTTGGCCAAGAGAGACATAAGAAGAGAGGAGAAAGGGGCTGGAAGGGACTAGGCTGTGAGGCTCCGCCCTTGACCCTGCCTGACGAGCAGAAGCAGAGCTGACCTACACCTCCCAACAGAGTAGGTTTTGCTGGCCAGTGGGTGACCGCCCTGGATGACAACAAACTACTCTCTCAGAAGGGCCTTGGTATTGCAGTGGATTAAACATTGGGCTGCTCCATCCATGGCTGGTGGTTCAAACCTAACCTGCTCAGCAGTAGAAAGATGATCCTATCACCTAGTCTCCTGGCACATCATTGAATTCTCTGTCCATATATATTTGCAAGCTCAGAGGCCTTAGGGAAAGTACTACTATGACATATAGGGTCAGTGTGTGTTGAAATCTACTCAATTGTAGTGAGTGGTTATTCAATCAATGATAATTCTAGGTCATTGTCAGAATATAGACAGAGGAATATTTCATTAGAACCAGGCTTCTGGGATGGCTTAATTTTCTAATTAGTAACCTTGTTATTATTGCTACTCTGCAGTGCTATCTGCTTGGTTCCAATCCTGTGTACAACAGCATGCAACACTGTCTGGCACTGCACCAGTCTCATAATAGTTAGGTTTGAGTCCATCGTTGCAATCACTTTGTCAATCCATTGCATTGAAAACCTTCCCCTTTTCGGCTCACTCTCCACCTTACCAAGCACAATGCCATTTTCCAGTGTCCAGTCTCTCATGCAAACGTATCCAAAGCACATGGGAGGAAGTCCTGACATCCTTGCTTCATTCTGGCTGTGGACGATTTGGATGTTCTCCTGGCACACGATGCCACTTGCAGTATATTTCACCCACATCAGTTCATTTCCCTCCTTCCTTATTGAATAACCAACTTTCACATGTGTATGAGATGATTAAAAAGACCTTAGCACGGTCAGGTGCACGTGAGCATTGAGACAGCCTTGTTCTTCACACTTTAAAGAAGGCTTATGCAACAGACTTACCCTGTTGGTCTCTGGATTCTTTATCCTTAGGGAAGACCAATATGGAGTAGATAACAGGAAGTAATTCTTCAAACTTGTCTGTAATGGAACCATCCCAGCCAACGTAGAAGATAGCATGCCCCTGTCACTATCTTGAAAAACAAAATGAAGATGAAAATATGACAGATGATATGAAATATCACCCCACTTTGAAAAACAGAAATATGTATACTTTTGTGAATGGGAAAATAAAACAAATGGTTGTTTATGGTTTGTCAGTAATTTATGGCTTTTCTAAAACTCATTTCTTTGGTTGCCATTTTTATTTCTTCTATATAAAAATGTCATAAAAAGTAATTTTTAATATTATTGTTAGTTCAGCACTTTATGACAGAAATCTAATTTCATCTAACCTGGTATGCATGAAGATAACCCTTTTTTTTTCACTATAGAGATTAATTCTGGAAAATTTAATAGTGGAAAAATTTCCATTTCTATATCTGTTTTTCTTCTAATTATGGTATCATGTATAATATAAAAGCTCCCAATTATGCAACAGTAATCTATATTAAAATTAGACCCATAATCTTTTTTGAAACTGTTGGGGACTACCCCACTTTGGCCTTGAGCCTTGAGTTTTGTTAATAAGTTCCTTTCCAGTTTGGAGGCTACGTGGATCAGGTTTAATTCCAAATCATACATTACAGAGTGTTTCAGGAAGAGCTGCATAAATCCACAAAATGAAATATGGAACTCTATAACTCTCATCACATATAGCTACCCTTCGGATTTTCCCTCAAAAGTAAGAGAGTAGACATAGCACTTTAAGTTATAATACATGGGCATTACCATTTGAAAGCAGTATTCCTGTGTGAGTGTTTAGAAAGTGTTTTAATAATGTAGTTTTTGAAGTACTGTTTCATATTGCTCTAACGTGCCACAGCCAGGAACGTGTACAACGTTGGGGCTTCAAAGCAAAGCTGTGAGGGGAGAGCGAAGATTCTATCCTCACCTCCAGGGCAAAGTTGGGCCAGCTATTGTCATGCTTCTCCTATGGTGGGAGTCATAAACTTTCATCTCATGTCTTGCAGTATAGTAGATCCAAAATGGTCATTTCATTAAATAAGGTCATTTTATTTGGTTTGTTATGGCAATATTATTGTGTGTGTGTATTTTGTGTGTGATTTTTATATAAAAAGAAGTGTATGGAATGTAGCTTATACCAAATAACAGATCTGATTTTATTGAATCTATGGAACCAAGCTCTTAAGTATTTTACTCAGAAAACCAAAATTCAACTGAGTTATTAAAATGGCAAATCCTCAGGAAGCCTTAGAAAGTATATTTTAAAAGCTGTTGATGTGACCACATTTCGTTGTACATTACAATGTAAAAATGTTTCATGAAATGAATGTCTCTTTTGAATATGCAGTGAAATACACTGTGCATTAAACTCAATGGTTGTTAAGTGTGTAGTTTATGTACTTGTGTGACAATGTAACACTTTGTTTGTGTTCACTTATGATTCACTTGAAAAGGGTTTTACTGCTATTTGATTGATATGTAGCTAGAACACAATTCTCATGGTACATCATTAAAATTCGCTATCCATGGTAGAGTGGTTTTTCTTTTTTTCAGAAAAGGTATACTTCCCATTAACATTGAAAATAAACATCCTTTATTTTATCCTGATAGTGGGGGAAAAACAAAAACAAAACCTTATATGGAAAGATGTGAATCAGCACTCTACATTTTACACATTCCCCCTTAGAATACTCCCATTTCAATGATTATTGTAAAATTACGTTTGACCAGCTGATGAATTTGTTAGTAGTTACTAGGTATTTTTAAGGAAAGCCAAATTAACAAATATTTTAAGAGCCAAATCTAATATGTAACACATTAAAGCTGGGCATTTTTAGTTGCAATTTTAAACATATAGAAATAATGACTATAAAAAGCAGACCTATTAGAGGATATTAAAAATTCTCCATTTTCTCTCCTAATACTGGAACAAATTGCCATGCTTATAAAATTATACTCTAGAAATCCATATTTTTCAAACAATGGGGAACTTACTACATTCCTGAGCATTTTATAATCTCTCTAGGTAATTCTTAAATTGAGAGAAGCCTGTCTGGCTTGAAGGAGCCCTGGTGGTAGGAAGGGTTAGAGTAGTTGTGGTTGACAGGAAAGTTGATGGTTTGAGACCCCAGTGCTCTCTGGGACAAACATGAAGCCATCCATTCTTCTAAAGATGTACAGACTCAGAAAGCACAGGGGACAATTCTTCTGTGGGGTTAAGGACATGTGAGTGAGCATCACTTCAGTGACACTGGATTTAGTTTGGCATTCTGAGCTTGAGACAGGCTTTGTTTATGGGACAATACCGACCCTGTGAACCCAAGTATACTCTGAATGTAGGAGGGCAGTTTCCCTATCCCTCATCCCCCTAAACCATTAGTGTGCTATACCTCATTTGAAAAGATTTAACAAATGATGGTTGTTATTTATCTACACAAGGTTAGTTAAATTGTGAGGTTAAGCAGTCTTCCAGACTGACAAGCTGCTCCAAACTTTTTATCTCAACTTCAAGAAGTTAGGATTCAACTATAAAACAGAGGAAACGTCCAGACAAGATTACCCTCATTCTGATAAAAACGGAAAGTGTAGGGTTTCCCAGAGCTGTCTTCTGGTTTCATATTTCACTACACCGACTTCAGAGGCACAGAAAGCGCTTTCACACCCAGTCAAGTTTATCACAGGTACAAGATACAGCAAATCAGCCGGATGAAGAGGCACATGGATCAGAATCGGGGACGGTTCCTCCGTGCCCAACCCTAATCCATGGTATTTTCAGTTGCCTCCTATCCATGTAAATGTAGATGAGATGACCACGGAAGGGTCAGAGTCCGTAGGCCCATGTAGGGAACTTGAGAATCTTGAACATGTCTAGGCCTCTCCTACTTTCTCCTGAAGCTTCTTGTCAGGACATGGGAAATTTGTCCAGTCTTCACCAGGAGGGCGTGAATAGACTTCATCCTTCAGTTTCTATCCCATGATCCTGTGTAGGGCATCCCCATAAGGAGACCACTGAGGATGCTGGTTTGCCTCTTGATGAATGAGCCAAGGATTATTCCTACAGCCTGATCAGCATGTCTGGCGTGCTGCCAACACTGTTTCTCTCTGCCCTAAGCCTGAGCTATTTTTGATTATTGAATGCTGAAATTACTTTAGTTAGGTCCTCACATTCAGGTGTACCTCACATTCAAGACATTCCAGGTCAGGTAGAAAATTCCAGATTTCCTGATGATTCCAAGGTTCCGTTAATTGGTCTCAGTGTGCCTCTCTTTCCAGTTACTTTTTCTTTGTTTATTTCTAGTAATTTTTCTTTGAATGGTCACTTTTTACATATTCATTCCTGAATTTTCCATCTGATTCCTCTTTCTCACAGACACAATGTGTGCTTCAGGGTGGGCAGCTAGCTGGCACTTAGCCCGAGCTGCTAGAATTGATAGAAATGGAGGAAAAGAAATCCTGTAGTGTAGTTCTCTGTTCTACAAGGTCTAATGTGTCAGAATCTATCCATAACCACCACAACAATACCTCTGGCTTTAACCCAATTTACAAATGCATTTTCTTTGTTATGTTAGAAAAGCAGTATTGGTGTAGAGTAGGGTTTCTCAAAACGGGTGATACCAATCTTGGGGAGCACTAGAATTATCCAGGGGTACTACCTATGCTTTATCCTGGATTATGGGCTGTAGTGCTGAAGTGTTTAATGCCAGGAGGAGATGGAGTTGTATTTGTTTTGTTTTTTTCTGAAAAGGGGTAGTAGAACAAATCAATTTGGGAGCGTAGGTATAGACTATGTGGTAAATCACTACCTTTTGAGACATAAAAGCACATATGGGAGGAAGAGCTATGCTCTGAGGATCGCCAAGGAGGAAAAAGAGGTGGATCCCTCCCACCACCAAAATAGAGAGAAAGAAAGAAAGAAAGAAAGAAAGAAAGAAAGAAAGAAAGAAAGAAAGAAAGAAAGAAAGAAAGAATTTTTCCCCAAAAGCAAACAGAGAGAAAGTCTTGCCTTAGAGCCAGTGCACGGAATACAGCTTTTTAGCTCCTGAAACTGTGGGAAAATAAATTTCTGTTAAAGTCAATTATTTGGAAAATTTCTCTTACAGAAACCAAAACAAAACTTACTGCGAATGAACTGATGCAACCAGTGGTGGGATTGAAATACTTTAACAATGAGGTAGATGCCCAACGGCCATTTTAAATACAGCAAAAGGTATAATGAAAGGTAACTTATTATTTCATGCAGTTAATAAATAAGAACAATAAAGAAGATACACAAAACTAGATTGTTATAAGAAAGCATTTAAAAATATTACATAATACCTGAAAAAAACAATAAAACTTTTATTTGAGATAATTCTGTATAGCTCCTTGATTGGTGGCCTCACTTGCAATATGCTTCTGTTTCTTTCGAGCTTAATCAGCCTCGCGATTTATCCTTCACCATCTTTTCCCTGGAGAAATAGGATCTCATCTCTTTAAAGGTAGACAATAGACATTTTTGATATATAGAAAGAAGTCACTTCTTTTCTCTGAACATACGTTCATCTTTGACACCTTCCTTTCCATTTCTGCTGAACTTACATGAATTGTTCTGACAATATTTTTAGCTCTTTTAAAACTTTCAGGAATTGCATCATTCACTTAAAACATATCCTGGGAATTTGGGTTGTAACACTTAAAACATATCCTGGGAATTTGTAAAAGGAATGACAGCATGTTACCCTCTGATTGTTTGGTACTTTTTCTCTTTCTGTTATATATTTGTTTGCTGATGTAACAAATGCAAGGGATTAAACCTGTAGTATTTTATCAAAAGTATAATGAGTTTAATGAAAGAAATAAATATTACAAGGATAATTCCATCTTCAAATTGTTATGAGAATATACTGTCTCACCTTCCTCGATCAGTGTAACTGGTAGGTTCAAACTGTTGACTTTTAAGTTAGCAACACATTGTGTAACTGTCTTCAAAATTATTGAATATGGATCTTCTAGCAATAACCTCTTTGCCTTTTGCTAATCTTTTGTTTTCCTGAGTGGGCTATATGATTTTGCTGTTAGTGATTGTCAATAGAGCTGTAGTACCATTCTGCTGGGTAGAAAATCATCCATTTCAGAACCAGGAATGGGGACTATTTTACTACCAGCAAGAGAGAACCATGAGTGAAGCACATACTTTGGAGCCTGAGATATCAACACCACTCTTTCCCCCGACTCCCCAGCTCCCATCTCCTGTCAAGTCCTATGTGCTGACCAACACATTAAACTTCCTTGATCCAGGAGAGAGCTTGACACCATAGGAAACTCACAGCAGGAATGACAGAACCATGGACACCGGAGAGCGGGAGGCCGGGGGAAGGAGTTGGGGTTGACCAACCAAGGGACAAGAGAGCAACAAGTGATCTAAAATTAGTGGCAAGGAGGGTGTGAGAGGCCTGGTAGGGATTCAGCAAGGGCAATGTAGCCGCGATAAATTACTGAAACCCAAATGAAAGCCGAGCATGATAGTGGAACAAGAGGAAAGTAAAAGGAAATAGAGGAAAGAACTAGGCGACAAAGTGTATTTATAGAGGTCTAAATACAGGCATGTACATGCGTAAATATATTGATATAGGATGGTCGGTAAATAGATCTACATGCACATATTTATACGTTTAGTATTAAGGCAGTAGATGGACATTGGGCTTCCATTCAAATACTTACTCAATGCAAGAATGATTGTTCTATCAAATTGGCATTCCATGATGCACACCTTCCCGACACAATCGCTGAAGACAAATGTGTGCATAAGCAAATGTGGCGAAGAAAGCTGATGGTGCCCGGCTATCAAAAAGTATAGCGTCTGGGGTCTTAAAGGCTTGAAGGTAAACAAGCGG
>NW_022111372.1:3580690-3584036 GCF_000313985.2 Echinops telfairi
TTAAGTGGAGAGAAAATGTTTTGAGAATGATGTACAAATGCGCTTTACACAATTGATGTGTGTATGGATTGCGATAACAGTTGTATGAGCCCCTAACAAAATGTTAAAAAAAAACAAAACATAATAGGAAATTTAAAAAAAGAAGAAAAATAAATAAATAAAAAGACTTAATTACTTACATTTATTGATGATTTACTATGCATCTAGCAGTGCACTAAATGATTTACTAGATTATTTTATTTAATATAGCAGCACAAGTGTCTACTGGTTAGGAAATATCAAGGCAGTTTTGACTCGTAGAGAATCTATGTACCCCAGAAGGAAACTTCCCTTAGTCCTGTGGCAGCATCATGGTCACCCATGCTCCACGGGGAGCCGTCCTGGCAAACATTGTGTCAATCTGTCTTATCAAAAGGATTCCTCTTTTTTACCACCCTGACTCCTTTGTGGGTAACGGTTGTTTGCTCTGCAAGCCTTCAGGATTCTCTCCTTTTCCTTTTCATTGGAGAGTTTGAATGTGATGTGCTGTGATGTTTTGCATCAGAGTTGTATCCTATTTCAGGTCTCAGCTTCTGTAATAGTTATTTTCTTCTTTTAATGGAGAAATTTTCTTCTTTAATTTCTCACACTGTTTTCTCTGCAGAAGTTTTTGTTTCTTTTTGCTCTAGGAGCTTGATGAGATGGAGGTTGTTTCTCATGAGAGTGTCCCACATTATTCTTGAACTTCTTCTGATGCCTTTGTTTTTAATTTTCTTTAAATTTCATTTTTGCTGATTTTTAGCTACTTGATTGTAGCCAGAGATATTGTCTTCTCCCTCACTGATTCAACTCTCCTTTTTCTATTCTATTCCTCAGGCCCTTTACTATGTTGCCTAATTATGTTATCATATTATTATCTTCTGGGATTCCTTTGGCTTAAAGATTTCTGTTTTTCTGTTTCTGCCAACATTATCATGAGTATCCCCCACATCTCTTGGAGGAACATCAACTTCATTCTTCTGAATTATGTTTCTGGTAGTTCAAGGACCTCTTTTTTTTTTAATGCTACTTTGCACTTGGTTGATTTATTTGTTATTTATATTTGTTTTCTTCTTTATGGGGCATTATTATGGTTGAATGCTTTTTCCTCAGCATCATGGTAGAGTTCTTAGTTGTGTGTGAGCTGCTGGTTCATGTAAGGGTAGTTGGCTCTGGCTTGAGATGTGGGAAAGTCCAATTGGGAATCAGAAAACATATGGCGGTGTAATGGGACAAAGGGTCAGAGATGAGTAAGTGGGGAAAGTGGAAGGAGGTGAAGAAGAGAGAATAAAATGAAAGCTGTGACAGTAAATATAATTAACCACCCGGAGAGGATAGTATATTTGTAAAAATAATGGAAAATGTATCTCAAAATGCAGAATGAAATTTAATAGGTTTTATGGAAATAGATTTTATGAGGAAAAAGAGAACCATAGAGATAATAAATGGAGGGGGGAAAAGTGTAAGTAAAGTTTCAGACCAATTTATATATAAAGAAGTATGATTAATGAAGAAAGAGGGAGAAAAATGATTGAAGAAAAAGAGAGAAGTAGAAGAAGAAAAAATAAATAAAGAAAAAAAATTAGTGAAAAAGAAAGGACAAAATGGATGTGTAAAGAGGAGAGACCAAGAGACTGAAGACTTGTTTGTGACTTGGGTGTGGGTGTTGGAATTCTGTTGCTATGGCAGCATGAATGTGTGTGGGTCTGTGCACCAGGAGAAAAAAAATAAAAGTAAAATATAAAAGCAGTTATGCTCAAATCTACAGTTCTAGCTGTTTTTGCCTAACAAGAATATTTTCAGAAAGTTGGGGTTACACTGGAAGAGGAAGTGGGAGAGAATGAGTATAAAACAATAAAGTTATTCTAATAGAAAAAAGAAATAACATGTATTACAGTTTCTAGCTGGCCTATTTTATATTTTTTCTTTTCTTGATTGTATTTAAATTTTATACCATTGGCTCAATTGATGACACTCTCAATAGGATTGCCTTAGTGCAAAGTAAGGTTTCAAGCTTCTACCATTGATGCATCCTCGCTCTTATTTTAACAATTCAAATTGACCATTTATTTTAACCAAGAGAAAATTATTTTGCATTTGTATTTACATGATTCATATATGTAACTGTTTTATGAGGTGAGAGTTTACGAAGCAAATTAGTTTCCCATTCAGTAATATATACATATGCTGTTTCTTGATATTAGCTACAACTTCTTCAATGTATTAACATTCTTCATTTTCATTTGCCGATCTCTCCTGTGTCTATCTGCATTATGAACTTTATTTTGTGCCAATTGATGCCCTTTTCATCTCATATGGTTGATTATTCTGAGAAGCACATTCTTTATAGTTCTGTCCATTGTCTGGTCAATTTCATGTTTGAAGGGTGTCTAAGACCTGTAGCCTTTGGGTTTCACCATTGTCTATAATTTTAATAGTTCTGGGTTTTTTTTTTCATTTGTTTGGTTTTGTTTCAGTGATGCTATTCTTCAATATTTTTGTATACATAAAGATAAGGTAAAATTGCTTTTTCTACTCTGCTTTTACTCTGCTTTTTCGTTTCTTGTGACCTTTATAGGCCACTGATGGTACAGTGGTTGAACACACATCTGCAAGGAGAAGGCTGGTGACTCCCAGGAAGAACAACCAAGCAAGTGACTCCTGTCAAGATCACTGCCATGAAAACTCAATGGAGACAAAGTTCTATGCGGGCACAAGAGGCTGCTACAGGTCAAATTTGATTTGGTGCAACCCCCCAAGAGTAACATGGCGTCTATTGGAGTTTCTACTGGTGCAAATGGTTACAATGCAGCTAGACGATTGAAATTGGGTTCCTAGCAGAAGGCGCCTTGGGTGATGGATCTGTCCAGCTGCTTCCAAAATATCATAACCATAAAAGCTCTATGGTTTGTCCTGGGTTGGAATTGTTTAGACAGCAACTAACAACAGGACATGACCTTATTAGCAGACAAACACCAGTGTATCCTTGCTGGAAGTTAGTTTAAAGATTCTACTTTCTCCCGTTTCTCTACTATACCCTAAAGTCTTTCAGTTTAATCATAAATATCTATATGTCAACACTTTAATGTTCATTATCATGTCAGTGCCCTGTTATGGATAAAAGAGCAACACCATATTATAATAGATTTATAGTTATATCTGGAATAAAAATCTAATATGAGCTAATTTTTCTTAACAATATTAAACCTTTATTAAATTTGCTATTCATTTAGATACTTATTTACATATTACATATGGGTCTGTGTTTGAAATTTGTTAGTTTCTCTCTGTTGTCCATCTGTTTCATCCAGCTATTTTTTTTTTTTTT
>NW_022111372.1:3584136-3588760 GCF_000313985.2 Echinops telfairi
AAGTAGACCTGCCCATTGGGTTTCCAAAGCTGCAAATCTTCACAGGAGCAGATTGCCACATCCTTGTCCCAGAGAGCACTGGGAAGTTTGAACTGTCAACCTTTTGGTGAGCAGTTCAGCACTTAACCACTGCACCACCAAGGCTCCTTTGCAGATATTCCAGGGTATGGAAAACAGTATTGCTACTAGGGTTTCAGTTCATACATGCACAGTTTTATTCACAAACAAACAAACAAACAAACATGTTTGCACATGTCTCTGTGTTCAGTGGAGGGCTGCAGGCAAGTCCTCTCAGCGATGCAATTAGCTTTATTGGCCTGCCTTTAACAAAACAAAACAAAGTACCATCAAAGCACTGGCTTCCAAGGGGATCTGCTACATCAGTTTAATTCAAGGCAGAGAGGTTACAGCAACTGGTTGGGGGATGACCACAGGAGAATCAAGAAGGGTTAATGTTCTTGAATGAAACTATCTGTGCTACTACTACTATCTATCTGTTCACCTGTGCGTTGAGCTATACAACTATCTCTGTGTGTTACTACCTATGTGTCTTTTTCAAAAAATAATTTTATTTATTTATTTTTCTCCCCGCTCCCTTGCCCTGGCATCAAAGTCTGCTTCTTTTGGGGGGTGAAATCCATTTTCCTTGATTTTCTTTTCTTTTATAATAGTGGTCTCATGCAGTATTTGTTTTGGTGGGATTGACTAACTTCCCGCGGCTATCTTCCAAATTCGTCCACGCCCTGAAACGCTTGGCAGTTTCATCGTTGTTCTTTGAGGACCTGTCGGATCCCATGGTGTATTTGCACCCAGTTTGTTTCTCCATCCCCTCACCCATGGGCGTTTAGGTTTCCTTCATTTCCTGGCTACAGTGAATTGTGATGGGATCATCATAGGCGTGTGTGTATCTGCTTGCGTTTTGCTTCCTATTTCTTCCAGGTATATCCTGCAAAGGGGGTCATCTTGTTAGATTTTCTCCAAGGACACAGTAGCACCGTGAAGGCTTGTTAGGAAGAAGTTTAAAGACCATGGAAATCTGCACTGGCAGGGCAAAGTCTTCATCCAGCTATTTTTATGTGAAAATAATTTATATAATCTTTTTGTCTTTATGTTTTCCTGCCTTATTATTGTCATGTTTAATTGAAATCCTCTCATTGTGGAATCAGGGAGAGTTCTTTAAACCTGAGAACATTTGCCACAAATCTCATAGATATATGCATTTATTTTCCTAAAATATCAACTTTGATTAATAATTATATACAGGCTTTGTTCTTCTTATCTGGGTGTCAACAGTAATTGGAATCCATATCCATATCCTACCTTGCAATCATGCTGCAAAAGGCCAATAAATTCCCGCTGAGTGTGTTACTTGTTAAATTTAGTGCATTACATTCAGGATAATGAATAAAAGCAGTGGGCCGTTACCGTCTGGCTGGTGGAGGAAGGCAAGAGCAGCCAGACTCCCCTGAGGCCTTGAGCTGGCTTACAACGGTGACAGGGAGAATCAAGGGAGTCCCCAAGCATCACAGTTCAGTTTGTCTCCCTTAATTTCCTCTTCTGTAGAGACTCAGAAGGCTCCAGGGAGGTGAGGTAATCTTATCCATTAATTCACCACACTTTCATAAAATGTTGCATGCTCTAGTTTCATTAACAAGAAAATACAGTTTAAATAAATAGTAATGCATTAACATTCACTCAGAGGGGTGTGAATATTATTGAATGTAAACTAGACATTATGCCTCCATGAAATTTACATTGTATAGATAAATATGTCTATTGTGTATTCATTTGTCCCTACTAAGCAAAAACGTTGGTATTTCTCTCTCTCTCTCTCTCTTTCATATATATATATGAAGAGCCAATGAAGCAACCCACACACATGTGTGACTACTTATTTCCATCTCACATTTTTGAATGAGCAGATAATGAAAAAATGACTACCCTATCTTGAAGCCTAAGTGCATTTCTTTTAAAATAAATATATTCTTATTATGACAGAGATGCTTTCTCTATAATTTAAAGTTTTAATGGGTGATAGATTTATAAATGCAAGGGTGTTACCATACTAGATGCTCATAGTTTACCGTCTTTTGCTTTAGATTTCCTTGATAATGTAATGAGCCTGTATTCTCCCAGCAGCATAAAAATTGTTATACATTGTGATACCTGTCAATGCCAGCTGAACCTCTCAGTTTTGTGATTTGTTGTGAATGTTAAGATTGATCTAGAAAGAACTAGATACTTAAAGAAGGGTGATAAAAGTAGATTGTAGACAGTGACTTATTCTTTTAATAGAACAGCTAATTCCAAATAACTTGGTTTATCTCATTAGAGAGATATTAGATCTACTTACGCAGTATGAAAGTGAGATTCTTACAGTAACATTACACCAATGAGGGAAGCACGTGAGAAATATTACCCTCTTGCTGCAGGAAAGAACCTTTGGAAGCAAATGTAATCATTAATGATGACTTGAAGTTTACACTGGGAGATATCACAAACTAGTAGTGAACATCTGACAGACCATGATTGTGATATCATGGTAAACACTGATTTGTTGTGTTGGTAATAAAAAATGAACTTCAAGGACAAATATTTTCTAAGGAAAGCAAAGGAGAAAGTTAATTCAAAAGTCATGTTTTATTGCTTTTTGTGTACTAAATTACCTTTGTATCTTGGACAATGTCACAATGTTGGAGATTTTCAAACTTTAGTATGTAATAGAATCACTCTTCAACAGCCAGAAGACTATTGGAAAATCATATTATCTTCTTGGTTAGTTTCCTGTGAGATAAACATGTAGGAATTCTATTCTCCCTGGTACTTTTCAATCAAGAACTTTTCTGAGAAAATCTATATCTGAATACAAAGGTAACTACTCTTAATATATAACTAAGGTTATCTGCTTGACAAGTACATTGGACATATTTATAACAACACACTTATAAACAAGAGAACCGACATAAAGTTAATAGATATTATGAGTTTCGTCACTTACCTTGGAGATAAGAAGATAAAAATAATGAGAGGCTTCTACTCTCGGAAGCTCTGCAGTCTTGTTAACTACAAGGTTAACGGTCTGTAATCACCAGCCTCTCTTGGGGAGAAAGAGAAGGCTTTCCTGTCCTATAAGGAGTAATAATCACAGAAACCCATAAGGGAAGTTCTACCATGTTCTATAGGGTCATTGTGGGTCATAATTAACCCCACAGCAGGGAAAGAAGTACAGTTTCAGAAACCCACATCTGCAGTTCTACCATGCCCTACAGTGTCACTACCAGTAGCAATGGCAGTGACTTCAAAGACATTGTTTTGAGATCAGGGTGTGGTTGTCTATTCCTCTAAAGATTTACAGCTTTGGAAACCATAACGAGCACTTTTATTCTGCCCCATGAAGCCACTGTGGCACAGATCCGCTCAGTGGGAGTAGGAGGTCATAGATGTTGAATATGACCAAAAAAACTTCCCAGACAAATCTTAAATACAGAAAATAGTATGGGATCAAGATTGCTTGCTATCATATTCAAAACATCTATCAGTTGGATACTTCATTTTAAAGGAATAGTAACCATAATTTGAATTGTTTTGTCTGTCACCTACTGGCATAATTAGAAATGTCATGTAATAAAATGCAATGTAGGTTCATGTATGAGGATTTATTTGTTTGTTTCAGTTTTCTTATAATCTCACCCTCAGAAAGAGCTGGGCACTCCAATTTTCTGCATGTTAGAAATGAAAATATGCTATTGAGATGATATACATCATTGGATCAAATAAGACAATTTCTCTTTAAGCAATTTTTCAGTGTACACACAGATACACTCACACACACACAGAGGAAACCTTGATATAATTGAGGTATGAAATCAGAGCTGTAAAAGCCCCCAATAAAATGTTTTTTGTTTAAATCGGACCAAATAGAGAAACATTCTTGGTCTAGAGTATAGATTTAATAGTCCACTATGGGATTGCTTACCTAATTATACTTGTATAACTCAGATTCACTGCCTGCGAGACAAGGCTGACACAAAGTGACCTTAGTGGAGAAGGTCAGACTGCCCTGTGAGATTCTTCACTGAAACTGTTCATGAGCAAATAAAACCCTGCTTTTCTCCCATGGCGCACCTAGTGGTTTAAAACTGTGGACCTTGTGGATCGCAGCCCAAAGTGTAACCATTATGCCACCAGTGCTCCTACATCAACCAAATGTCATATTTATTGGTGTTTATCATGATATGTTTATCCTGATACCAAAGTATACTCTACAAAAGTGCTACTTAAATTTCTAAGAGTTCTTTATTGAATTGAGCTGTCTGAGGCTTTGCATTCCATTGACTGTACTATGTTTAGAAGTTCTTAATATTAACCGCACTCAAGAGTTCCAGAAGAGTGTTAGAAAGCACTGAGCACTAATACCCAGCATATCAAACTGCATGTGTTCCATTTCATTGTTAATGATTGTTATTTACCTTAGATGCATACGTCGTGCGTTCTAGATTCAGGTTCTTTTTTTTTTTTTAACATTTTATTAGGGGATCATACAACTGTTATCCCAATCCATACACACATCAATTGTGTAAAGCGCATTTGTACATCGTTTCTCAAAACATTTTCTCTCCATTTA
>NW_022111372.1:3589453-3629390 GCF_000313985.2 Echinops telfairi
CCACATTTGCTTATGCACCCATTTGTCTTCAGTGATCCGTTCGACACCCCGTGATCACACAGGTTGATATGTTGTTCCATGTGAGCAATGTTCTTAATGGATGTTTCCCCTCATTTTGGGCTGGGCCCCTTCAGCAAATGAGTGTCCTGCGAGCTCTGCTCCATCTATGTCATGCAGGTTGACTTCTTTGAGGAAACATCTCTTCACCAGTCATGGTTGGAGTCCTTCCCACCTGAGCGCTTCATCTTCTGGCCCTAGATCAGACAATGTGCACTGATCGGCATAAGATTTGGGGGTTTGGGGAGGTGTACCACTTCTTCCTTCTTCCTGATCTAGAAACTCAAATGATGCTTGAACTAAGGGCGATCCTGCTGGTATTTGAAAGACCAGTTGCATAGTTTCCAACATAACAGCAACACAAAGCCAAACAAAGTAACAGATGATTAAAAATACATTAAGCTTACAAAAGATCATGAGGACAGGCAGTATACTCATGCATATGTTAATTAGCAAGGGATACCATGTTTCCCCAAAAGTAAGACAGCCCCCCAAAATAAGACCTACTTACAGTTTTGCCTCTTGCTGAAATATAAGCTATCCCCTGAAAATAAGACCTCCCTGATAATAAGGCCCCACCGAAGCCACCGTAACTGGACTCTGGACCATAGCAGCGGCGCCGCCACACAGCTCACTGTCGGCCGCAGCAAAGCTGGAGCAGACAGGAAGTGCGAGTAAATGTACCATAGATTGTTGTGCATGCAAATAATGGTAGTAACACGAAATTCTTGATACTGTAGGATTCACAATTTGTCTGGTTATGTTGGTTTGTGATGACAACTACTACTGTACTGTATACAGGTAATAAATTTCCTTTTTTTTGTTCAACAATAAATGTGTACTGTATTCTTCTACATGGAAAAATAAGATATCCCCTGAAAATAAGACATAACACGTCTTTAGGAGCAAAAATTAATAGAAGACACTGTCTTATTTTCTGGGAAACAGGGTAGATGTCAGCTAAAAACAAAGGCATAGGAGCTTGCGCACTATAACATCATAACAGAAATTTGAAGACCATAGTCTCCTGTATTGTGAAAATGATGAAGTTAGGTAGTGCTTTTGTAAATCAATGAAAAGTAATTTGTTTTGAATAATACTATATTATTTACTGAAATTTACAAATATCTGTACTTGACAGAGACTACACGATTTTTAAAAAGTGTCTGTGTATTTGTTTTCAAAGTGGCTCAGTATGAATGAAGATAAAGTAACTTATAAACAACATAAATTGCAGACGTCACAATGGCTACAATTTGAAAGTATTAAAAGCAAGTTTTTAAATAAAAAAAATCCAGACAGTTTGAAACAGTAAAAACACCACTTGAAATAAGTAATAAATGGTATCTGACAATTATAAACACATTATAGGATTATTTTTGCCACTAAGTAAAAATCCAAATTTTATCTCAGATGAGGCAATGCATTTGATAACACCCACATATTTCATTACTTTATCATTAAAATGCGTGTCAGTTTTGGAAGTTTTAAATGTATACATATTTTGCATCTTCATTATAAATGTATAACATTTTGACAGAAATAATTATTTTTAAGATGTGTATCTTAGCCTACTATCTTACACTTCAATTCTATACCTCATTTATTTCTTTCTATCATTACATTTTGAATTTTATTATGAAAGGAGTTTTAAAAAGTTATTAGAAAAAGAAATTAAAAGATAGTGGAGCTGTTTCATGGATATTGTTAAGCTCTCTCGTGTTACTGCTCTTGGAACACACCTTTTTCTACTTCTCTGTGTTAGACAGGGTTCTCTAGAGAAACAAATTCAGGACACTTATATAATATATAATCGTAGAATATATAAGTATGTATGTATACATATATATATATATACATATATATATATATGTATATATATATATATATTTGTTTATTTATTTATTTATACAGTGAGAAGGACTACAACAGCTAATTAGTCCAAACAGCAGTACAGAGAGTTCAGTTCAACTCACTTTCGTGAAACAGTTAATGCACTGGAAGTCCTTCAACTCATGTGGGTGGCCCTGTCCAAGGTCTAGGAAGCAGACAGCGGAGTCCTCCTTAGGCAAGCAAACGTCAGGGTGGTTCACGATTGGTCAGTAGCTTGGGAGCTTAGCGAATCACGCCTGGATGGGATATCGAATGCAAGCAATGCAAGGAGACAGCATCCACCAACCTCAAACTCAAGAGATGCCTACAACTGCAGCATGACAAAGCAGTTCTCAAAGGAGCCTCAAGCTCTAGTGACATGGGTTGTCATGGCCCACAGATAGTGCAGATCATAGGTTGAGGCAGAGACCTAGCTAAAGCAGCGCTTCTCAACCTGTGGATTGCTACCACTTTGGAGGTCAAACAACCCTTTCACCGGGGTCACCCGATTCATAACAGTCTCAAATTGACAGTGATGAAGTAGCTACTAAAATAATTTTATGGTTGGGAGGTCACCACAACATGAGGAATTGTATTAAAGGGTCATGGCATTAGGAAGGCTGAGAACCACTGACCTAGAGCACCATGCGCCAAACACCAGAGTAAGAGACTGGGCAGGCCTTGCAGAGACATTTATCTCTTTGCCCTCCAATCAAACTGTGACCTGATTAATCCCACAGGTCCCTATTGGCCAGGTCGGCAAAATAAACCTATCACATTCTCCATTTTCTAATTGGTCTGGCATATTTTTTAAGCTTATTCATGTGATGCGAGTTGACCTGATTTACAGGGTTTTACAGATTATTAACATAAAGAGCTTCAAAATGGAAATAACAATAAGAGAAAATGAAACCAAAAAAAGTTTCCATTAAGTCCATACCAATTTATAGGTACTTCCTATGTGTAGATTAGGATAGCAGACGGCCAGTTCTTCCACCTAAGGGACGTTTTCTAAAGATTCAAACAGCCAATGTTTTAGTTAGTAGTGGAGTATGTAAGTGATGACACACCAGGGGTCCCTTGAGGGTAGGTGAAGTTTTCTATCAAGCCTCACCCATAAAGATTGATTTAGTCTATGTCCTTCTCCAAAGTTAATTCTCATTTACAGCTCTTCCTGCTTTTAAAATCCTCATTTCATAGTAGGCATTAAGAGCACTAACAAGAACAACCAAATGGATAGGTTTATTTGCCTCCAATGATCCAGCTTTGTGAAATTGACTTATGTGTTGATAGATTTAGAATACCTGGCATTTGCCGACCTTCACTTGAAGTATTCATCTCGATCATCACTGTCTAAACTTAACGTCAAGTATTCGGTTTGTTCACATAGAACCACCTCTAACATTCAAGGTCAATGGAAAAGGTGCCTTGTTGTAGTCCCTGTGTCAATCCCTCTTTCTCAGAGTGGTTTTTGGGCTGACCTCTACTTTGCCAAGCATGATGTCCTTCTCCTGAGATTGCTCTCTCCTGATAACACGTCCATAGTACATAGATGGAGCTTCATTATCCTTGCTTCTAAGGAGCATTTTCTGGCTGTATTTCTAATTATATTTTAATTTTTTAAAAAAAGATTTTAACATATTCTAAAGTAAATCATAATGCAGGATGTGACCAGAAAATAAGATACACCAGTGAGGACAGATTTTAAATAGTAATTCCAAACTGACTTCCACTCTTGGGCCAGGTACTCAACATTAAATTTCCTTAATTAGAAGCTTATTATATGTTGGGCACTGTTCCTACAAACTTTACATATATAATCTGATTTAGTCTTTCCCAATACTCCTATCAGATATACCCTGTTATATCTGATGTAGGACTATTGCTTCAAGAACATCAGTCATCAGAGAATAAAACATATTCAGTAGTCAGTTTCCTTCTCTGCTCAACCACATGTCTTCCTTCCGACTCGTACTATACCTTCCTCTACCACCAGCTGCTTACATTGAATCATTCACTTTGGTTCATATGGTGGAAACGTGCTGACTCTGGAATACAGATTTTCCAACACCCAACCAGAGGTTAACTTGGCTCACCTTTGATCACAAAGACCACAAATGCTTGAAATAGACAACTTTGATCAGCTTTAGAACATTATCAATTCTATAATAAAGAAATAATAATCATTAATACGTACACCTAAATAAAACATTTTTTAGCATTCTCTATATTTTGTGCACTGTCCTGTAGACCAGGAAAATGGATGAGCCAGACAAAGACTGACATTCAAATGTAATAAACAGTAAGTACATACATAAAATAACGATCTGAGATGCAGATATGTGTATATAATAACTTATGAAGTATATATATACACATATATTAGATATGTGTATATAATAACTTATGAAGAAATTAAGATTAAGTAATGTATAAAGAGTAGTGAGGTGAGCGATGAAGATGAACATTAGTTAGAAATGTAAGAGACTATTTCTTTATGATGACCGTTAAATAGAGATCCAAATGACAAAAAGAGGCCATCAGAAAATCAGAAAATACCACTCCAAGCCAAGGTGAGGAAAGCTCCAAAGGCAACGGAGTGAGAATATTTGCTGGATAGGATGGCTAGAAAAGTAAACAAATGGGAGAAAGGGAGGAGATGATTTGAAGACAAATTGGCAGAAGGGTTCTGAAAAAATATCTGGAAGGCATTTGAGTGATATTCAAAATGGGAGAAAAAAATATATAGCCGGAGGGAGGGTGGTAGGATTTGCTCACGTTGGGTGAGGCAGCCCTTGGGTTACGTTTTAATTTGGCTGCTGTTGCTGCTGTCAGAGGGCTGTAGACCGAGGAGGAGCATTTCCCTGGAGGAGCCAGACTGTGGAACAGCACACCTGGCCACTGCCCTTCCTGATCCATTCCAGTCTCCGTGTATTTTGAGCACCAGCACCTTGTGGCTTCTTCCTGACCATCTTTAACTCAAAGGTTTACATTTCCTTCAATCTTGAAGTTTTCAATTTTCTGATCTTTACACAATTCTATAGCCACTTAAACGGGCAACTCCTTTGGTATATAATAAAGGGTTGGAAACTTATCTTTGTTAGGCTGATTTATTGATTGATTACCTGGTAGCTAATGCTGACTTGAATCTTCTGCCATTTCTCTAAGCATTGGCTTCCAATTCTAACTCAGTTGACTTTGCATTTAACAGTTTCCTGTCTTCTAAACTCTTGAATTTTCCAAGCTTACTGTCAGCAATCTTAGTAAAAATCATTAGATTCTGAAGGTGTTTCCTAGATGTCTAGTATGGAGAAGAAATACCACAAACTTAGACAAGCAAGCCAAAGAACTGAAGAGAAGAGCACAGAGGGACAGTGATGTGGGAAATGGAGAAAACAGGAGGTCAGCCGTAAACGAGAACTGTAGATGGTGAGATAGAGTCCCAAGAAAGGAAGACCCAGAAGAGTTATGAATGACTGTCGAATGCATGCGATGGAGTATTTCTCGAGGCATAAAAGAAGTTCAGATAATGAAAGAAATAAAAAATAAAACACAACCTAGAATACAGAAAAATGAAAATAGAAGAAAAGGATTAATAAGGAAAACACAAAACAAAAATATCAGGAGAAAAAGTACAAAACAAAACAGATAAATGAAGAAAAGATGCATTGCACTGAAGCAAATGCATTCCACTTCTTTTATTTTTGTTATCTTGACTGGCTTTGCATTTCTCCAGTAGCTAAGCCAAACTGAAAGGATAATTTTGTTTATGTATGCAATTTGCATAATTGTGCAATATAAATTACAATGCTAATTAAGGACAGCCCTTGGGCTTCTGGAATTGGGTCAAAGTGGCTCCTGAAGTGCAGGGAGGGTGGGGCATTGGCTCTCTCCCCTTTCCCTCTGCAGGGAAGATCGGAATAGTAAAGCACCTTTCTGACAGTGTGTGAAATCTTGTCAGAATTTGTTGAAGGCCCAGAGCTGTATGTCTCACTCCAAATCTTGGCTTTTAAAATCATCTTTGTGTGATTTCTCAGTGCAGTACTAAGAGCTAGAATTTCTCCTCAGTACTGTGTTCCTTATTTTTGCATGATGTTTTTCTTGCTGTTTTAATTTTCAATCCAGAGGAGAAAAAAAACACAAAAACAAAACAAAACAAAAAACTGGAGGTAACTGAGTGTGAACCGGGCATGTAATCCTTTCTCACTGGATGGTTGCCAGAGTTTTCCCAAACATGGTACACATTGCTCGGGCTCCTCTAAGCTAGAGGGGACTGCAAGCTCATTTCTGAACTTCACTTCAATCCAGTTCCTTAAAACTGAACCATTGCACCCTAACTACATCAAACAATAGTCCCAGAGAGTCTCTTCCCTGCAGTAATTACAATCACGTATTGTAAAGGATAGGCTCCACACAATCTTTGAGTAAAATGTTTTAAAGAAAGAGTATTTCTGGGTAAATGTTAGCATAGCTATAATGGAGGAGCCTCAGTTTAGGCCTATTCTGACCAGCAATTGACCATTTCTGGTGAGAGTAGCTCATGTACCAGACTGCAGTCATTCTCATCCATAGTTGGATAAATTGGCAAACTTTTGTGAGCAAACAGCCATAGCTGAATTTTACAGCTTACTGCTGGTATAGGTGACAATATGCTTAAATGAGAATAAAATTTCTTTTTCCACTGGAAAATTTCTGATTGATTTATCTTTTCATCTCCCCCAAATATATATCTAATAGGGTCATAGAGCAAGTTAAAAATTAATAACTTACTATTACTGCACTCACAGTAAGATTCACGTCTCATCTGTTGGTGGATAATGTATAGATTACAGAAATTCCTGTCAATGCTCCCTTGTATTGATTTACCAATGAGCCTGTCCCTGGACTAGTAAGTTTCCCCCATTATCTCTGTTGAATACACTTCCACCTCTTCAACATACAGATATGTTGTTGAGGCAGATATGAGATTTTTTTTCTTTATTTATTTTGAATTAATCGAGACCTAGTCACCGTAACCCTTCTCTCTGGTCTTCTTTTTGGCCCTAAATTTACAAGCATGGTCTTGTGACTAGATAAACTTTACGGGACTCTTTCTAATGGTGGTATGTGTGCTGAGAACGATATTGTCCTCAAATGCTGGCTCCTGGGTCAGCAGCATCAGCATTACCTGGAGAAGCATTAATAAAGCAGATTCCCGGGTGTAACGTAGACACCCAGACTCAGGATTTCTGGGAAGACAGAAATCTGTGTTCCAACAAGGTACTTTTCTCGTGCAGTAAGTTTGCCAAATATCGGTGAATTCGGAGAAGGTTGGAGAACTCTTTTATTGAGGACTTCATAAAACAGCCTCCAGCATTGGTCCACTATCATTTCCTGGTATTGAAAGGTTTCTATTTCCCTCCTCTATTGAAAATGGTGTGAAGCATCGAAGATAGCATAGAGCTTGCAGTGGAATACCAGGGTTTGAATCATGGCTTTGTCACTAAGTAGTGATATAAATGTAATTGAGTCTTTTAGCATCAGAAACGAATAGTAATATCCATTTTTTTTACTTGTAGGCATATGGATGTACTGACACAGATCAACCTGAAGTGTTATTTTTGACAAGAAATGCAATGATGTGCCCCTTCAATGTGTTATTGCTGACATAATAGACCATAGGATTGCTCCATTCACAAGGACAAAACCCAGCAAATTGTGCCTTACGATTGCCTAGGGTCTTGATCTTCAGGTGCTCATGTCAGTTACTGACGACTTCCCATTTGCCTTAGTTCATTCATTGCACATGCTATGGGCTAATGGATGTTACTGCACATATTGTTTCTCATTTCGCATAGTGCCGCATCAGTGAAAGAAGATCCATACCGCTTTACTCCAGCCACGTCAATACTGTTGACAATGCCTTGAGGTAACCTCTGTTTCTTGCTCCCCTGGGCCCACAGCTCTTCTTCCAGGGCTCTGTCAGACAGCCTTCTGCTGCTGTCCAGAAGGTTTGCACGGGCACCTTCACTGGCATTGACTCTGTTCTTAGTCATAGCCACACAACAGGGCAGAATAGAATGTCCCCTGTGAGTTTCAAAGACGGTAAGTGTGTTTAGGTAGTAGAAACTCTCATTGTTTCACCATGAAGTAACTGATGATTTCAAACTGCTGACCTTTGGCTTGGCAGCCCAGCATATTACCTACCACACCAAGAGTTTTTCAAAAGTAGATGGCCAGGTCCTGCTCTCTAACGTTTATTAGTCTGGAAGGTTTTCTGAAACCTGCCTACCCTGGGTGAACCTGCTGGTACCACACATGACTTGATAGCAGTGAGTCTGGCTATGGTTTCCTTGTGGAATCGCTTCTAACTTCACAAATCAGAATGGAGGCTTGACATAAATGTGAGGAGGGCGCAGGTCTGGGCAGCATTTCATTTGGTTGTGAATAGGGTCAGGTAGGGTAGAAAGCATCTTAAAGACACTTATTAACACCAACTTCCCAAAAGCTGTTGTAAAGTGGCTGAGTTGACATTTTAAGGCTATTGTAAAAATTATAGAGGCTGGATATTTGAAATAATATTTGGTGCCTCCTCTTCTGACTGATGTTATATTTCAACTTGACAAGGTTATTATTCTCAGCTGTTGGACAGATATTGGAATGGTGCTTTTCCATAAAATAATATGATCGATATTTCATGATGTGCTCTTATGTGACCAGTCAATCAGTTGAAAGAGGTGTTTCCGTGACCTGCAATTTACCACTAATGTATAAGCGGATGGTCTGGTGGGCTCCTTCTCTCGATTCTGCACTCTTTTAAGAGCCTGACCTCTAGAGCATGGGGTGTAAGCTTGAAAGAGTCCACATCCTTCCTTTCTGACCTGTACATTTTGAATTTGCTGGCCCTTTCAACTCTTGAGCTAGCCAAGGTCTTCAGTCTGTTGCCAGACTCTCCAACTTGGGTTCGGGCAGTGTCCCAAAGTGACAACAGCCATGCTCTTGAAGTAAGTTTCTCTCTCTCTCTCTTTCTGTGTGTGTGTGTCTGTTTGTGTGTATGGATATACATATATAATTCTGTTACTTTGCATAGCCTTGCTCCTCTACAGAAACCAAATACAATGTTGATAAATGTTACATATGTTTTTGAGGCTTAGCAGGGGTTAATTCAGGAAGGTATCTTGAGTGAAAAGAAGTCGATTGAAAGAGTGAGTTATAGGAAAAGTGGGAATAAAACCTTGTGTGAAATCCTTAAAAATTACCTTGAAATGTCAATACAAAAATACTTCAAATGGGTGCATATACCTCCAAGAATATATAACACGACCACCACAGGGCTCAGAAAAGTGCCAGGCACAATTATAGTTTAAACCACCGTTGAGTGGTAGAGTCAATTAAAAATAGTTCATGTATTCTATTATCATATATAGGAGACCCTGGGTGAAAGAGACCCTTAAATACCCTATCTGAAAAGTTACTTCTAGGTTTAAACCTAACAAGAGGGCCTTGGAGGACAAGCCAGGTTATATGTTCCCAAATCCTTGAGAACCCAAAGGATGAATTCCATGCTATACACATTGGTCACTAAAGTGTGTATTGGCCTGATACTAGTTAACAACATGCTAAAATTAACCAGTTCCCATGACAGAAAGCAAATAGGACCTCCTGCATGTCTCAAGATAATCATGAAAATGTCTAACATATTTTGTGAACAACAACTTCTTAAATTATTAGTTGTTTTATTTGGTTTTCAATAAGCACACACATATCGTGAGATATTCTCTATTTATGAAATGTATAACAGACTGTGAAGTTAAAGTTGTGCATTATGGATGAGCCAAACCAGTAACTCTTTAGAAGTTTATACTAACCGTTTGGATGATAGGTTTTCCAGAACGAGGCTTTTAAAATACAATTGAAGGTGCATTTATCCTTGTTATTTATTATTTCCAATTTTAATTTATGAATTAACACAAGACTGGGAAGCAGCAGAGCTGGCCTCGGATGGCATGATGTTGGAGAAGCTTCTTTGCAACCATCTCCTGAGTTATTCATTTCCTGTATTATGCTTTTTTTCTAATTTGTGCCTATGCCGTATTCAAATATGGCCATCCACAACCTTATTGTGATTAGGCGGTCACGTAGCTTCTTCTGTAGCAGGGAGCAAACATACACTCTGACTCTTCTGGTTACTGTCAGTACACTGTGTGGCCCAGGACTGATGCTGAATAAATAATATATTCAATTGAAAATACATTTTGAATGAATCTGGTAAATGTTTGCAAGTTAATTGAAAGCTCACAGGAAGACATTTTATTTGCATTCTGCCTCAGCAATCATTTGAATCTCCAGCATCCTCGGTACTTGATTTCAAGACATATAAACAAACAAAAAGTTACAAGTCTGAAGATATACGTCTCAAGACATTAATTTGTTCTCCAGGGAATTAACCTATTGAGATTATTCCTAGGAGTTGACTATAAGTGAACAGAGTGTGGTGTGTGTTTGCGTGCGTATGCGTGCGTGCGTGCATGTGTGTGTGTGTGTGTGTGTGTGTGTGTGTGTGTGTGAGATGGTGCACTCTGGGAGGTAGATGGGAGGTTTTGCGATGCTATTTCATCTTGTCTGTGGCCATCAATAGCGCTGACAGACACTGTTCAATACTTACTTGATATCCACTTCCTTTTTCTTAACAAATGTAAATATTACGTAGAAAACCATGCTTCCGTAACATGCTGTGCAAGTGTTCATTATGTTACTTCGTTCTGACCACGATATAATTAGTGGAAGTGGCTGGATGGAGATTTCAGGAAAATTTTACAGAAGATCCTCTTGTTTCTATTTTGTTCTCCGTTTCAGAGGAGGATCTAGAGGATCTCACACTGATGACTGAGGACGAAAGCCTGGATTTTTTATTATTTTGTTGAACCCTACTACCAATGCTAATATTCATATCTATGGACTTGCTACATAAAGAAAAATAAAACATTTATTTATTTAACTCATGGTGGGGTTTTCTTACAATGAACAATATTGATATATTTGCCCTTACAGGGAAAACGGTAGTATCTGATTTTCAAGAATGACATCACTCATATCTGGCCAAAACCAATTAAAAAAAATTCTACTTCAATACCTTCCTGGTACAAAAAATTACCCTGAGTGACATTTAGTCTCTGATCACTTTGTCTATATTGTTGTTGTTCTTTTCAGTTTTTTCATGTAGTTTTGAGTTAAAAAATTCATGAAATTCATTTTCTAGTAGATATAATTTCTAGACACATCAACCAGTAATTTCAATTAAGATTTTTTAAAACTAGTTTTGCTGAAAAGTAAACAAACCACATCCCTCACGTTATGTTCCATTAATTAATTTGTATTTCTCTCTTAGTGTAATACATATCATAGAAACTCAATCAATACACATTGGCAGTTTGCTTCAAATCTTGCTCTCTGTCCCATTTGTATAATTTATTTTGTCAAGGGTGCTCAAGTTGTGTGCATCTGCAACTCATTGCCTAAGAATTTTCCCAACTCTCCTGAAAATGTGTCATCAATTTGTACATTTTATCTTGTTTTTCACAGCTAAGTATGCTTGTGCCTGACAGAAAGATCATTCCCTTTCATTCCAGAAGATTATTTGACCTTGGTAATAACTAATGCCCCGTCTACTCTTCCCCCATTTTTCAAATACAGATTAAAAAGGTTCTGCAGAATAAAGGCTCTTCCCAAGACATTTAACTGATATGAAAATAATATCTAATAAATTTCTTGTGTATATGTGTATAATTCAGTCTCCTGCCCCCATTAAGATGAGATGGTCCTAGGATAGATTCCACTTCTTAATAAACTAGATAAAATTTTAAGTAGGAAAGATTTATTATATCTGTAGTGGTACTTATCCCAGAAAGTGGTATTTCTGGTTGATCCATTTTAAAACTAGAAACCAGTGCTTACCATGCTTCAGCTTGATGAAGCAACAAAACTTACCTGTCTCTTACATAGTGATACTGGTGAGTTTGAGATCTAAAATTATTCTATAATTTAATATTAATAACCTATTCTGTATAGCTATGACTATAAGGAGAAGTCAAAAATATTGACACTGGGGTTCCAATTTAGACATTCATTGGTTTATTCCAAACAAAATGTGCTCAGAAATGTCTCTGTGACCGTAGATGGCTAGACAAGCTCTCTCAGTAATGCACAGAAATCTTAGTTGTGTAACAACGGCGTTTTAAAGGGGTCCTTTGAGATTGTGGCTTCGGAGGGCTCTCTTGGATCAATTAAAGGTAAGGCAGAGGTCATGGTGGTTCTTGCTTTGGACTCCGTGGGAGTAAATTTAATAAATTCTCTTGAAGGACACAGGATGATCAAGAGGCTAATGATGAAGAAATTTTCAGAAAATGGAAAACTTCATCAGTAGGAAGAAAGTCAGGAAAGTTTCACTAAGGAAGGAATTTTTTTTCCCATCACAAAAATCACCTGTTTATTCTTTGAGCTACCGAGGACTATTCTTCAGGGTATCTGATCCACATTGTATACCTGATCTTGTCTGCTCCGATTTCTTTTTGTTTTGCAAACTCAGAGAAAGGAACACAGTTTGTGTCCCTGAGGATGCCCAAAGCACTCTTTGGATATAGTGCAAATTGAGGAACCAGAATTCTTCAAGGGAAACGTCCAAAATAAATCTATTGCTCTGGAGACCATTTCAAGATAGAATGGCCCTATTTAAGGTTTCCGTGGCTGTATATTTTATATTCTCCTGCATAGTAACCGGTTTATTTAAACCAGGACCTTGAGATTCACAATCCCACGATTACCTGGAAACACTGCTTTAGAAGTGCAGAGATCTAGATGTATATGTCAGAAAACAATTTCACATTTTACTATTTTTTGTTTATAAATGTTTCTTGAGTTTGTGGCACTGTTTTTTTACTTACCCTGTTATGTAGATATGGTAGATATACAATCATTTTGTCAATTTGAGGATTATGAGTATAGAGGTGGAGTCTAGTTTGTCAATCAGATCATAGTCAAGGAGGCCTCTGTGTGGGCATGGCCGTCTCTGAGAATTCTGGGAAATCTGGTACTTCCTCCTTGGAGGCGGGAGACACTTCTCTCTCTGCCACTCCCTGGGAGACATTGCAGGTGACAAGACACATGGAACTGCCCTAATGCCCTGAGCCAGACAAGCCACAAGTATGCAACCAGACCTCTGAAGCCTGAGAAGGCACAGAGAGACCCCTGCCAGCACTGAGATGCTTACAGCGCCACTGGACCCAAAGACTTTCTACCCACTGGCTTGTGATCATCCTGCATTTGGCTTCATTTCATGTGTTTCGTGAGTCTGAAGAAGACTTTATAGATTGGTATCAGACATATGGCCTATTATCAGACTTATGGCCTTGGACTGGACTGGGTCGGGATGTTTTTTAGTGTACAATTGGTCTTGTGTATAAACCTCTTTCTTATACACATATGTGTGTCCATGGATATGTTTCTCTAGTCTACCCAGACTAACATAGTAGATGATTTCTCTTTTTATGTTTTATTAATTATCTTTAATATTGTGTTTGTCCACAGGAAGTATGTACTTTCATGTATGTGTGCACATACCCCACACGAGTGCTTCTTCATCCGGAGCATCTGAGAAAACCAAAAGAATAAGAAGTAAATGTATCTATAACCTTAACTGAAAACCCCACCTTAAGTCAGACACTGTACTAACTTCCTTCCGATATCCATTCTCTCCCAAGAAGAGAGTCTGAAAATCACATGCATCTCCTAAGCTCCTCAAAACCTAGGATTAGGTTTGGGAAATCAGATATCCTTGTGTGACATTTAGAGATGACAGTGAAGCAAAGTTTCCTAGTTGACTGACTCTAGTTATATTTCAATCACTTTTGCTGGAGCACACTTAAATAGTATGAATTGTACATGTCAAGTGTACAGTTATTGAGTGACACACTTATGGCCCTGTGTAGCCAGCACCGGCATTAAAATACACAACAATTCCTTCTTCCCACAAGTGCCTCATGTGCCCCTTTCCAGTCAATCTCTGCACCGAGGCAATTTTTGACCATTTTTAAAAATTACTACAGAAATTACCCTTTCTAGAGTGTTGAATCAGTGAATGAAACACTCTATGCTATTTTATGTTTGGCTATTTTCACTTAGCATAATTCTTCTGAGATGTATTCTTACTTTGGAATGAGTAAGGCAGCACTGAATATGACCCCTATGAATTTCACACCCTGAGATGCTCCGTTTCTGTCAGCTCTCTACTGAAATGCCAACATCGGTCCTATTGTGAAGGGATATTTCAGAGGTAATTAAAGAACCTTCTATGTGTACTTTAAGATAAGGAGAATATACTGGGTACTCCTGAGATAATAAATGAGCCCTCAGAAGAACACCAGGCATTTTCAATATTAGAGATTCTTCTGATGGACTTCAGAAATTAAACATTCCTATTGAAAGAAAGGTCACATCACTGAGGGCAGCAGAAGAGCTCTTGTAGTTGAGAGGACACCCAAGGTGACAGAAAGCAAGGAAGTTGAAACTTAGAAAAAGACACTGAACCTCAAATGAAATCCCAAGCCCCCACCCCCACCCCAGATGCCTTCACATAAGGTGAGGGAGACCTAAGCTGAGAATCCAGGGATGAAGAAACCATTGTTGGATGATCTTCAGCAAAATTTTACTTAAAGGCGATATCAGTCATATTGTTCCATAATTTGTGTATTATGTTATGCCGCCTTTCTTTGAAATGAGTACAAATGTGGATTTGGTCAATCACTCTCTTCCAAATTTCATATCATAGACCAGTGCGTGCTTCAAGGGTTTCATCAGCTTGTGGAAACGTTCCCATCGGCATCCTAGCCATCCCTAGAGCCCTTGGAGTTTTTGGCTGATGTTTTCAGTGCAGCTGATTACATGCTATTTCTTGAAATGATGGAATGTCGACCAGTTATTTTTGGTAGAGTGATCGTATATTTTTTCCCCATCATCTTTTGATGCTTCCTGCATCATTCAATATTTTGCTCATAGCATTTTTCAATGTTGCAACTCAAGGTTTGAATTTTTTCTATAATGCTTTCAATTTATGATATTCTGAATGTGTTCTTGCTTTTTGGTTTTCCAACTCTAGATCTTTACACATTTTATTATAATATTTTACTTTGTCTTCTCAAGATGCCCGTAGAAATTTTCTGTCCATCCATTTAGCTATTCTCTGTTGCACTGTGTGAGTCCGGATAGACTAGAGAAACAAATTAATAAACACACATATATGTATAAGAAAAAGCTTTATATACAAGAGCATTGAATATTGAGAAAGCACCCCACCCAGTCCAAATCAAGTCCATAAATCCAATATCAGCTCCTATGTCCGATACCAATCTATGAAGTCCTCTTCAGACTCAAGAAACACATGCAATGACACCGAATGCTTGAAGATCACAGGCTGGTGGGTGCAAAGTCTTGTTGATCTAGTGGTGGTAGAAGCATCTCAGTGCTGGCAGGGGTCCCCACATGGCTTCTCCAACTCCCAGGGCACTGGCTCTATCAGCATAGCACCTGTATCAATGAAGGGCCATGTGTCTGGTCAGTAGAGCATCTTGCAGGGAATGAGTTGAGAGAGAGGGTCTCTCGCCTCCAAGGAGGAAATACAGGGTTTCCCAGAATCTATGCCCACACAGAGGCCTCATTAGCTATGACCAGATTGATAGACTAGACTCTACCCCTTCACTCTTAATCCTCTCAAGTTCCAAATTGACACCAGATTGTTTAACTAACACATGCACTAAAGGGATCCATGTTCTCCCTATCACCCAATCCCTCATAAAAGACAAAAATAGCAAATAATAACGAACTAGGTCCTTAGGGGCCTCAAGTTCACACTTCCCTCCCGTCAATGACAGGAAAGATTCAAGAGCCAGAGAAAGAAAAGCTACAATAAAAGAGAAAAGAAATTGGAGTTGATGGACATGAGAAAACAGAATGAAAAAGAAGAGGTGCAAATAATGTCTTTCAATGTGAAGCAGAAAAATTCTTATTCTGACTATATGGATTATGACTAACTTAGTCCAGCCTCTGGCATAGATTTTAGAGGATCTAGTAACTTGGACAAATGTGGCTGGTATTATTTATGCCTAAGCTGATGCAATGTCTGGGTTGAAGGGTTTAGGTTGGTAAATTAAATACATTTCAGATGTAATGCTCTAAAATAGGGATGTCATTCAGTTTCTGGAAAGTGCTACATAATAAATATTTGGGGGCGATGATGCATACACAATTTGTTGTGAGAATTGAAACCTATTGTTAAAGGACAAGAACACACAAAATTCAGTTATCATTTAGTAATGGAGATTTTACCCATTGCAACCTCATGTCATCTACAGGGTTTTCAAATATGTGACCTTTTGAAAGAAGATGGACATGGGTTTTTTTTTTCCCCCAGGAGCATCTATGTTGATTCAAGTCACCAAACTTCTGGTTAGTAGCGGGACATTTCATTGCTTGTACCACTCAGGAATTGCAAAGCAGCAACAGATTTCTGGCAAAAATAATAGGCACCGATGAACCATGCCCCATCTTCTCTAGGTGTATACCTTGAAGGGCACTTTGATGGTGAGTTCTTGACAGCAGCTGGGATCAGCTTATTAAAGGAGAGGGAGTGGATGCTGACCAGTTACTGTTGCTGGGCAAAGTTATGACAAGATCTCCCTGGACAGGTGGACATTCCTATCAGTGGGAAAGTCAAGTCAGGAGAGGGGAAATGGAGCAGACATATCTGGGAGAAGACAATGGCATGTCTGTTGATAAAAAAAGGGGAGTACCAAGATTCAAGTGGTGGGAGGGATGACTAACAAGGGGAGTATATGCCTGGTTTATGTGCACCTAATAAGCCAAATTAGCCCGAGTTTCTGGACACACCGTGAGGACCCAGCCCAAGTGTTATAGAAAACTGGAGCATTGACCCTAGACCTTTGAGACACACGGCATGCTCCAAAGGCATACCAGAGGGATCCAATGTGGAAACACTAGTGAACTGGATTCTACCTCAAACACACCTATAACATGAACTTAAGACAAAAATTATGCTGTTTGAAGAAGCAGTCGACAGCTATGCCTAGATTATTGAACTACAAACATTGGCTTAGTACATCAATGCCATATTTGATCTATTATGGTTTATATTATTCCAGCAGACCTGTAGTTGATATCCTCAGTGAATATTATTGTAAATGTGGCCTGATAACCAACTCCCACTGTTTGTATGAAGTGTCCAGATATGAAAGGATTTATTCTCTACAAATTAATAATTCAGGTATTGTGGTATGTAGATACACTACATTGCTCCAAAAACCCTCTCTCAAAAGCGTTTTATAAATTAGTACTGGGGGTATAATCAATGACAATATTAATTAAAGATATTGAAGCTCTGGGGAGATGATGGATAAAACTCCCTATCATAAATTAACAAGAAGGTTTCAAAGTGGAGATAAAAACATAGACAAATAACAGAGGCAGATAAAAAACAGATCCAGGAATGGATTTGGGCTTACACGAATTCCTAGCTCCAAATTAAGAACAATTAGTTCTTACTTTAGTGCCCTGCTTGATACTAGCCCTCAGGAAGGCAACACAGAAGTGCTATAGCAATGTGTGATGAACCAATTAGATGGTGCCCTGCTACCAGATAGAATAGTATCTGGGGTCTTAAAGGCTTATTTACAAACAAGTAGCAATCTAAGTGAGATATTAAATAAGTCTACATGGACGAAGCACTCCAATATCTGCAACCCAAGGACAGTAAATCATAGCTGAAGGAGGGAATTGAATCAGAGCCTAAATGGTGAGATTCTGGTATGCAGAATACTATGGATGACAGTGTAAGATCACGATACATTTGGGAGGTCTACACTAAAACTCAACCTCCTGTGATTTCCCTCGGTCCCAGTGGAAGGATGGGACTAAACAGGTCACTGAACAGAGAGAACACAGTATCAGAAAGATGACTGTAGATCAAAATTGTAAACCTGACTCTAATGGTTAAAACGATTAAAACTTGTCACTTGATCCCTCCTCTGATTCGTATTGTACCTGATCTATTTTTCAATATTTTCTGTGGGTTTTTTATCTTGTTCATTTGTTTAAAATTGAGATTTATCTCTGATATGTTTTCTCATTGTGGGTAAACCGCTTTATTGTTGCCATATGTTTCTCTGTTTTTCAGTGTATGAAACCCATGATTGACGAACCTACAGAGACAAGAAGTAGAACTAAGGTTCATAGGGGGTACAGTGGGGGAGGGGTAAAGGGAGCTGATTGATATCAAGGAGTTCAAGAAGGAAGAGAATGTTGTAAAACTGATTGTGGTTAACAACTGTGCAATACTGCTTGATATGAATGAACTATGGGATGTTTTCTGTGTTATTTCCCAGTAAAATGCTTTTGAAAAAAATGTGTGATTGATAGTTATATAATCTGCTGTCAATTTGAGAGGATTATGAGTGAAGGGGTGGAGTCTAGCCTGTCAATCATTGTATAGCCAATGAGGCCTAAGTGTGGGCATGGTCTTCCCCTGAAGATTCTGGGAATTCCTGTATTTCCTCCTTGGAGGTGGGAGACATTTGGCTCCCTACTGACTCCCTTGGAGACATTCTACTGACAAGGCTCACTCCCTCCCAGACATCCCTGAGAAGAAACCACATGGACCTACCCAGAAGCAGCCAGAGCCCTGGGAGCTACAGAAGCCATGTGGAGACCCCTGCTAGCGCTGAGATGCTTATGCCACCACTTGATACACAAGACTTCCCACCCACTTACCTGTGATCCTCCTGCATTTGGCATCATTGCATGTGTTTTGAAAGGCAGAAAGGACTTTATAGATTGGTATAGAACATACAGGCTAAGATCGGATTTATGGACTTGATCTGGGCTAGGATGTTTTCTCAATATTCAATTGGTTTTGTATATAAACATCTTTCTTATACACATATGAGTGTGTCTATGAATTTGTTTCTCTAGTCTACACAGACTAACACATAATAAAATAATAATTATTATGAGAAATATAATGGGCATGACTGTTCCTACAAGCTGTAGGCTGATGTAAAACCATTTTCTAATGGAATATTGAGAATCATTACTGCACAGTGTCTGCCAAATAAAATACTCCCGAGTACTTTGCAGGAGGAGCACTTATGAAAATATTTTTCTTTTCACGTTAATCTAGAGCGTAAAAGAAGCTCTCTTAGCTTTAAGATATGAATGCAGTGCGGTTTGAGATTTGAAGCCTTTCTTTAACTCCAGAGTCCTTTATAGTTTATTTTCTCTAAATGCAACATAGATTATAAAGCAAAAAATCTAGAAATACTTAGATTTTCCCAATATGTGCATGACATAGACTGTAATAACAAGTCTGAAGAATAATTTGTCTTTTAATTCTGAGGATTGAAACTTTGAAAGAGAGAAACCTTCAACACAAGAAATGATTTTTCCATGAAGTAGCCTTGGAGAGAGATGAATGAGGCTTTGGAATTACCTGTGAATAGTGGGTCTTTCAGGAGGGAAGAGCTAAAATGTAGTTGAGGCTGGGCTGACAGATTCAGGACAAAGTGTTCGTTCTCTTGTGATGTGTCTTAATGTGGATTTACTAGGATGGAGCTTAAACTATTTAAAATTGCGTTTGGGAAAAGAAAAACACTTCACCTTATGTATGGTGTTTCCCTGGTAGCTAAATTTAGTTGAATCTATTCATCATGGTTACCCCAAACTAACTGAGGCTCTTAAAGTTAATAATCCAACTTATTAAAAGAACACTGAATTAAGATGTGGTGATTATTCAATAAATGTTCCCATTACCAAAAATAAAATGAGACAAATTGTTTATTTTAACATATAGGCAAAAATCTTATAACTAGATCAATTTTTAAAAACAAAAAGTAGAATAACTTTGAATTTACAGAAACATTGCCAAGATGACACAGATAGTTCCTATATAACCCTCATCCATTTCCATATAGTATCAGTAGTTTACATTAGTCTGACACATTTATCATGAGTACTAAGCTAATGTCAGTGCCAATAAAGCAAGTAAGCTGACAGCTAAATACCAAACTTATAATGATACCTGCAAGTCATTAGCTACAATATACATCTGTTGCCTTTATGATTTGGATACTTCATCTGAATTTTGACTAATTTTCAAAAGCTAACACTAATAATGTAGTTATCAACAAAAATAAATATCAACATAATATTTATATTAAAATAGATGTTTGCTAGAAAAATGTATGCATAATATATCTCTTAATTATTAAACATTAAGACTAATCAAATTACCAATTCAAAAATTAATATTTAAGTTACTGCTACATGGTGAAGGTAATTCACCAAATACAGAATCTAAATATGCTGTCAAAATAATTTTAAAAGCTTTTTTAAAGACTATTTACCTGGAAGGGAGAAATCTGGGGCTAGAAACATACAAAAAAAACATGAATCCCCATACCAAGCATATGCAGAAGTGAATTTTTATTCTAAAAGCTTTTACTCTTCCTGTAGAATCATATATTTTGCAAACAGTGTGTGCTTAACTATTAATCTGAAATTTAGCAGCTCAAACACACCCAGGAGTCCCACAGAAGAAAGGCCTGGTTATCTGCTATTATAAAGATTACAGCTAAGAGCACCCTACAGAATATCTTTACTCTACATCATTTGGGGGTCACCATGAGTTTAGAATCAACTAGACATGAATGCATATTCTTTGTGTAGCTGTTGAGAACCTGATTTTAATAAGACAGACGCATACCAAGAGACAGTATCAGGACTGAGATGAATATAGTGCATCAGACTAAGGATACCTGCAATATGTTGCCAAGGGTTAACAACAATATAAGTAAATGAGCACAGAGGCCTACCAACTTTGTCCCACTTGAGAATGCATGGAATCTTTGTAGCATAGTGGGATATGCATTGGGCTGCTAACCTCAAGGTCAATACTTTGAAAACAACAGCTTCAGAAACACTGGGGAAGAGTTCTACTCCGTTCTGTAGGGTCATCATGCGTAAGAATTGACCAGATAGCTATATATGAAAAATTCATATTCAGAAAATTCTATTCAAGAGTAAAATTGCATTGGAGTAGAATAGATATCTCACCAAATAAGACAATAAAATAGCCACTAAACCTATGCAAAGAGGAACAGCATCATTATTCATAAAAATATGTAAATACAAATCATAACGAGATATCATTTTACTTCTAGTAAGATTGGTAATTGTAAATAAACACCCATTCCTCCCCAACATGTGCACACGCACACACACACACACACACACACAAAACACACCATAAAATAAACATTTGGCTGTGTCCTAGGCTGGGTTCACCTGAGAAATAAAACCCTGGAACGTGTAAATATGTAGCAGAATTTGCAAGAAGAAAAATTTAACTCCTACATGTAGATATAGGAAACTCCAATTGCAGGCAGTTGGAAGTCACACGTCAGATGGCAGGACGGAGGCCTTTCCTCGTAGGAAGGACGATGAACTCAAGATTATGAAGGCGACCACATACTGGTGAATGTGCAGCAATGGAATTCAGGGGCAGCAGGTCAGGCTTCTGGCTTTAGAATTCAATTGATCCAAGGCCTGTGGGTCACATGACAGGCCACTGGCCACTCCTGGAAATGGAAAGCCATTAACTCAAAGGTCAAAATAAAAGAGGTGGAGATGGAGGATCCAGACACAGCAAAAAAGCAAGCTTTTCTACCAAAAATGTAAAGCACACTCACTGCCAATTGAGTCAACTCTGACTCATGGCAACTCTATAGGACACCATAGAACTGTGTCTGTGGGTTTCAGAGACTGCAACCCTCTATGGGAGTAGAAAGTCCCAGCTTTCTCCCCTCAAGCACTGCTGGTTTTGAACTGTGGACCTTAAGAATCACTCCCAACTTGTAACCACTATGTCACCAGGGCTCCACTTATATAGGAAGCAGGGTATACCCTTGAGGAAATTTTCTTTTCATTGATTGGTTTATTAGCTGTTACTTAAGTAAGAGTGTTGGATCTCATCCTAAAGTTCTTAAAACTGATGGGGGGATCAAAGTAGGTACCTATGGAGGCACTATCATGTGTTATATCACATCATGGGGAATTATTGGGGCTTCACTGTCACACATGACAAAGTGTCACACATGATAAAGGGAGAGATCCATATTTGTTCTCATTCCACAGAAAGGTGACCCGACAGATATACAAATTAAAAAACAATATCATTGATTTCACATGCAAGTAAAATTTTTCTGAAGATGATTCTACAATTGTTGCTGACATGGAGCTGCGAAAAATTTAGGCCAGATTCAGAGAAGGATGTGGAAAATCTGATATCATTGTTGATAACATGGATTTTGACTGAAAAGAGAGACTAGTAGAAAGATGTTTACTTGTGTTTTGTTGACTATGCAAAGACCTTCAACTGTGTGTGTCAGAACACACTATGGATAGTCCTGAGAAGAACAGGAATTCTACAATTAATTATGCTCCTGTGGAACTTGGCCATGGATCAAGACAGCTGTGCAAACAAAACAAGGGGACACGGCATGGTTTAAAATCAGGAAAGGTGTGTCTCAGGGTGGTATTTTCTCACCATACTTGTTCAATCTGTATGCTGAGAAAATCATCAAAGAAATTGGCTTTTATGAAGAGTGCTGCATCAGGCTGGGAGAAAGGTTTATTAACAACCTGCAAGATGCAAATAACACAACCTTGCTTGCTGAAAGTGAAGAGGAATTGAAGCACTTATGGTAAAGACAAAAGGTTGCAGCCTTCAATATGGACTACAATTCAGTGTAAAGTAGACCAAAATCCTCACAAATGGACCAATAGCTAGCATCATGATAAACACGAAAGGAAGAATTTTTGTGTTACTTGATTCCACTACCAATGCTCACAGAAGCAAGAGTCAAGAGATCAAATGATGTATTGTATTAGGTGAATCACCTGCATAAGGTATCTTAGTGTTAAAGAGCTAGTATAGTATATTGCTTTGAGGATTAAGTTGCTTCTAACCCAAGCCATGGTACTTTTAATAGCCTCATATGTGTATGAAAGTTGGACATTGTGGTAGTTTCACAATCTATTGTCAATTTGAGTATTAGAAGTGAAGGGGTGGAGTTTAGCCTGTCAATCAGGTCACAGCTTGAGGACCTCATTTGGTCATGCTAAGGAAATAAATAGTTTGCTGGAGGCAGTAAAACTCACTCCCTGGGAGACATTGTAGCTAAAAAGACACATGGAGCTATGCTATGCTAGTGCCCTGAGCGTGGAGGAGCCATCTGGAAACCACTTCCAGCACTGAGATGTTTCTACTGCCACTGGATCCACAAGACTTTTCACCCACTGGCCTGTGATCTTCCTGCATTCGTCGTCATTGCACGTGTTGCATGAGTCTGGAGAGGAATTTATAGACTGGTATCAGACATATGAGCTAATATCTGACTTATGGACTTGATCTGGACTGGGCTGGCATGTTTTCTCAATATTCAATTGCTCTTGTATATAAAGCTCTTTCCTAAACACATATGAGTGTCTATGAATTTGTTTCTCTAGTATACCCAGTTTCTCTAGTCTGACACAATGAAGAAGGAAAACTGAAGAAGAATCAATTAATTTGAGTTATGATGCTGGAAAAGAATATTGTTCTCTTGGCACGTCTTTGATCTGCCAAGAAACAAATCTGTTTTGGAAGAAGTACAGCCAGAATGCTCCTTAGAAGCAAGGATGGTGAGACTTCATCTCACACAGTTTGGCTGCATTATCCGGAGAGAACATTCCTTGGAAAAGGGCATTATTCTTGGTAAAGTAGAGTGGCAAAAAGACCCTCAATAAGATGGATTGATACAGTGGCTGAATCAATGGGCTCAAACATAATAACAATTGTGAGGAAGGCACAGGAATGGGAAGTGTTTCATTGTGTTGTGCAGATGATGGGTATGAGTGGGAGCCAACTTGACAACTAACATAAAAAACAACAAACTGTCAAAACACTGAGAAAATCTGGTCCAGTCAAATGGACACAAAAGCTATGACAGCAAGGATATGGGGAAATTGGAACTCTTATTACATCGTTGTTAATAATAAGAAATGGTACAATCATTGTGGAAATTAGTGTAAAGATTCCTTAAAACTAAAAATACAATTGTTGCATGACCCAACAATTCCACTCCTATGCATATCACACAAGACTTAAAAACAGAGACTCAAAGATTTATAGCCCAACGTTCACTTCAGCACAATTCACCATAATCAAAAAGTGAAAACAAACTAAACACCATTCAACAAATGAATGGGTATTAACATTTAATACATGCATATAATGGATTAGTACTTAGCAGGACTAGGAAAGTCTCATTTTGACCTTTTTTACTTAACAATTTTATTAGCACACAATTCACATATCAGACAAATAATAGCTCAATCATTTGAGAGTTGTACAATCATCGCCACAAACAATTTTAGAACATTTTGTTTTTCATTGTAGTCATTATTAACTCCCCATTTCCCTCCCGCAACAATACCCCCAAGAAAGCAATAATCTGGATAGAGTTAGCTATCCTGGATTTCATATGCAGAAAAAGATAAACAACTAATAATAATAACTACAAAAGACAAAAGAAAAACCTCAACCGAAAAGAAAGAAGAAAACATTAAAAACCGCAACAAGTTTAAAATGGGTCAAAATAGAAGCCAAATGATGAGGTGATCCAAGGACTTTAACTTGGAAAATCCAATTCTGAAGGAGGGAATGGTAGTAGAGCATAAATTGTGAAGGCTATACAGAATGTATGGATAACAGTGTAATGCCAAAGTTCATTTGTGGTGTCTACACATGGATTATGCTTCCAGTGAATGCCTGCTGACAATAGTCAAGGAATGTGACTAGCCTTGTTATCAGACAGCACATTGTAAAGTTGATTATGACAAATGTAGTTAGTTCCAAATGTAGTATCTTATCATTCTATCTCCACTTTAACCAATTTTAATCTTGTTTCAGTTAAAAAACAAACAAACAGTGATTAAGGATTGGATTAAGTTGATTAAATCTCCATTTCATCCCCTCTGACCATAGACCAGGAATGAGAATAGAAATAAATTCTTATTGTATGTTACAGTATGTTTAGAGTTTGAAGATGTTATACTGAGTGTAATAAGTCAATTATAATAGGTCAAATGTTGTAAGACTTCACTTTTAAAAAGACGAAAAATGGATACATTTCTAGAGATCAGAGTTTAACAGTGATTACTAGAGGTAGGAGGGAAGTTGCTTAGGAGATATTGCCTATGGATTACTGAGTTTCTAGTTATATTGGTGGGAAACTTGCATGAACTAAGCACAGATTTACATAGCTGATTATTGTAATTGTTAATAATTTATACACCTAGAAAATTGAATTGAAAAAAGTTCTGTGATAAATTCACTTACAAAAATGAATCCTCCCTCTCACCACACCCCAAAAAAGTGGATTCTGAAGGTTAATCACGTACAACTGAAAACCTTACAGAATTTGATTTTGGAGTGTGGGTTTAGTTTCATAAGATATCCTAGTAACTTGGTCTAATAATGTGGCCAGTGTGTCTGTTCTACCTCCTAGTTGGTTGCATAGTGCCTGGTGCTTTAAAAACTGTCAAGAAAATCAAAAGGCAAAGCCATTTGTCTCTATATGTCTTGAGCAAGATAGAAAGTGGAATATCAGGGATAAGAAAATGAAGAGTATTTGGCTAATTGTCTTCCAGAAAATGTGCCTCCTTTGCCATGAGACAATAGCAATGGGATAGTGTCTACCTTTATTAAACATTTTGACCGAGATCCTATAGAAGAAGGGGTAAAATCCAGAACAAAGCTTCTAATTCTCATGGAATACAGAATTTTGCGGTGCAATGAAATTAGATCAAAATCTGTAACTAGTGCTCTGGGATATTTAAACCTTCAACAAAAATATTCCCTGGAAACACGAAACCAATTAATGCTTTAGCTAATCTAGGAAAACAAACACAAATGCTCTGGGCATTATTCTCTATAATGAACTTCTATGTAATAAAAAGTTGCCTATCTAATGCAAAAGATTTGATAGGAAGACGAGGTGGTTCAGAAGGGCTGCACAGCACAAAGAGGGCAATGATGTGATGTGACTGAATTGTACACACAGAAGCCTGTGAATTGGCCTTTGCTTTCTTGTGTATATTTTCAACAGCACTGAAAATAAATGATAAAATACATGATAAATTTGAAGAAAAAAGCACATTTTGAATTTAGTCGTGATTCTCAACTGGTAAGAGCATTTCGTTGTGATTCTCAACTGGTAAGAGCAAAAGCAATTACTTTCCAAGGGAATACACTGTAAACAGAGTGCTTAAAAACTGCATAGAACAAATTCTAATGATATGACTTAATAAAATATAGAGGGATAGTGTATTATGAGCAAGAGAGTCACCAGAACACTAAACTGCCTGTTCAACCCCACAAAGACTTTAACCATTGGAATTAATAGATGCAGCATATAAGTAAATGTACTTTACATATTTAAAATCATAATCAGGAATTTAATTCCCCAAAAAAGTATCAGACTATCTCATTTAAAAAGCAACTTTAAAAATGTTAACAATAGAACTTGAAATAATATCCTTATAGAAGTGAAAACTTCAAAAAATAGGTTAAATTATGTTAGAAATATTGGCATATAGATATAGTAACATTAGGATTGCTATATATGAAAACTGCTCAATCATAAAACATCTTGAGTCCATAGGTATATCGTCTACTCCATTGATAGAAGAAGATACTAGGACTTGGGTATTAATAGGATTTAAGTGAAATTTAAAATAAATGTAATTTTTAAAATTTAGAACATAATCTAAGTAAACTTGAATTTATAGCCAACCCCAAATTGTTCAAAGTTATATAAGGAATAGCAGAAAGCTATAAAACACAGCAAAAAAAAGCAAAATTGACAAATGGGTAATAGTTAAAAAGGCTAGCAAATGTATAACTTGAATTTCAGAGGGGAAGAACGGAGCATGATATAGAAACAATATTTATTGAGTGAATACTAAGAATTTTTCTAGCTCTAAAAACTTTACTACATGGATTCAATAATAATGACAAACTCCAATCAGGATGCATATGAAATGAGCCATTTCTAGCACATTAAATCTGCTGTAAAAGGAAGTGAAAATAAAATCTTAAAAGCAGCCATGGTGACAAAAAATCATGCTCTCTTCAAAGAATCAATAGATGATGAAAACTGATTTTGCAGTAGACATAATAGAAGAATAATTGAATGATGGTACCAGAATGCACCTACCGAGCAAACATCCTACAGTTAGTGAAAATATTACAAGAACAATCCTGATTCAGGCATGAGAATCCTTAGCTAAAAAGGTCTTTGACTCACTGTCATCCAGTGCATGCCTCCTCATAGTGCCATTGTAGGACAAGGTGGAACTGCCCCTGTGAGGTTCTGAGACTGTGATTCTTTAGGGGAGTAGAAAGCCCTATCTTTAAACTCCAGAGCGACTGGTGGTTTCAAACTTCTTACCTTGTAAATCGCAGCCCAGTGTGTTGGCAAAGACCCAAAATGGCAACTTGGGAAACAGAAAGGAGACAACGGTGAGTTTAAGCATGGGTACATGTAAGTACATGCTTATCATATACATTTATGATTTGAGGATTTAAAGTATATATTGTTTTCAGGTGCTATCAAGTCAGTACTGACCCATAGAGACCCTATCAATAACAGGAAGCACAATCCTGTCCCGCACCACCCTTACAGTTGTTCCTACGTTTGAGCTCACTGTTGCAGCCACTGTGTCTACCCATCTGTTAGTCTGGGAAGACTAGAGGAACAAATCCATAGAAACTTATATGTATATGAGAGATTTATATAAAGGGTAAGTTTACATTAAGAAAGCATCCCAACCCAGTGCTGCCCAACCCATAACTCCAACATTAGCCCATATGTCTGACATCGATCTGCAAAATCCTCCTCAATCTCACAGAACACATGCAATGACGCTGACTGCAGGAGGAAAGCTGAATCAGTGAGCATGTAAGCATCTCAGCAGTGGCAGGGCTCTCCATGCGGTTGCTCCAGCACCCAGGGCTGCATCAGGGTAGGTCCATGTGGCTTCTCCTCAGGGGTGTCTAACAGTAAGTGAGTCTTGCCAGCTGAAACAGGGAACTGGCTAAGGCAGGTGCACCTAATCCAATCACCAGAGAAGCAAGAGACCCGAGAAGTAGAAAGGTTAGGCTCTCCACCCTTCAATTTTTCCCACCTGTGTTTATCAACCAGGTTGGCACAATAAACCTTAAGTATCTCAATCTACCCCTTGCCAGCTTGGCACCTGTACACAATTCTTTAACCTAACAATTGCAGTTAAATAACAACTACACCTTAATTTTATAGTCCTATGAATATATTCCCCCACCTCTGAAAGTTTTTCAGCCAACCACCTCATGCCTTTATCCCCCCAATTTTGGGTATCCAATTTCTATACTTCCCACTTATATCAACCCAGTGATCTGGGGAGACAATCATATTTCTCGATGTGAAGAATCTTCATTCCAGTTGGAATTCATTCCTGTTGTGAACTCCGCATCCATATGCAAAATCAAATCAGGACAGGCCATCCATAAAGTCAGCAACAGTAGGCACCAGTTCACAGGCTCAAAAATGTCTTCATCTGGTCAGGTTCTGGTCAATTCAATGTGGGCTGCCTCACTTAGCCTCCTCACTTCTGCTTCCAAAGCATTGAGAAACTGTTGCCCAAGAAAGACAAAATTCTTCATAACTTTGATCTTGTTACCTACAAGACCAATAGGAAGGACTTTGGTATTCTTTAGATTGAGTTGTAATCCACACTGCAGGCTGAAATCCTTGGTTTTCATCAACAAGTGCTTTGAGTTGTCTTCACTCGCAGGAACCAAGTTTGTATTAACTGCATACCACAGGTTGATTAGAAGCTTTCTTCTAATCTTCATGTCATATTCTCCTAAATATAATCCAGGTTTTCTGACAATTTTCTTATCAAAAAGTTTAAATAAGTATGGTGAGATGATACACCTCTTATTCACACCATTTCTGATATTAATCCTTGTTCTTTTGGCATGACTGCCTCTGGATAGATGTACACATTCTGTATGAGCCAACAAATGGTTCTAGAATTCCCATTCTTCTCAGAGCTGTCCATTGTTTAGTATGACCCACACAGGCAAATGCTTTCGCATATTTAATAAAACATGAGACCTATTTCTATTCATCTCTGATCTGAACCAAGATCTATCTAGCACCAGCAATATATGCCTTGTTCCACATCCTTTTGTGAATGCAGCTTGGACCTCAGACAGCTCCTTCTCAATATACTGCTGCACTTGGGTTAACTTTAGCAAACTTATACTTGAATGTAATATTAATGATATTGTTCTATACTTTTCACATTCTGTTAGGTCAGTTTTCTTTGGAATGGGTGCAAAACTGAATCTCTTCCAGTCAATTGTTCAGGCAGCTGTTTTCCAAACACCATGGTGTAGATGAGAAAGTATAGCTAGTGCTTTATCAGCTTTTTGAAACACTTATATTGGTATTTCACCAATTCCTAGAGGCTTGTTTTTGGCTAATGCTTTCAGAGAACCTTCAGCTTCTACCTTAAGCATCATTGGTTTTTACTCATATGTTACCTCCTGATATTGGAATAGTGAAATGTCAACTAGTTTGTTTTTTAGGGGGTTCTTTTTTGAACAGTGACTTTGTATTATTTTTGACTGTTTTATAATTCCATTATCATCCACTATTTGGCTCATAAAACTTTCAATATTTCAGCTTGACGCATGCACTTTTCTTGAGTTGTTTCAGCTTAATATATGATGAGCATATTCTTATTATTTTGGTCTTCTGACTCAAGTCTTTGTACATTTTATTAGAATCTTGTACTTTGTCTTCTCGAGATGCCCTTTGAAATTTTCTGTTCTATTTGACTACATCATGTCTTCTGTATGCCTTTGCTAATCTATGGTTAAGGGCATCATCTGGCATCCATCTTGATTTTTTCCTTCAGTCTTGTTTATTTAATGGCCGCTACTATCTTCATGAATTATGGTCTTGATGTCTTCCCACCGCTCATCAGGTCTTCTGTCATCAGTGTTCAATGTGTCAAATATATTTTTTTGAATATTTTCAATATTCAGGTGGGAAAAACTCAAGGTTTTATTTTGGCTCTCATGGAATTGTTTTAATTTTCTTAATCTTCAACATGAACCATAGTGACCCTATGCACAACAGAAGAAAGCATTGCTTGGTTCTTTGTGATACAGTAATTTCTATGCTTGTGACCATTTTTACAGTCATTGGGTCAATCCATCTCAAGAGATCCTTCTTCTCTTTTGATGTCCCTCTTCTTTACCAAACATGATGTCCTTCACCAGGGATTGGTCTCTTTTGGCATTACGTCCAAATTATGCAAGACCAAGCCTTGCCATCCTTGATCCTTGTCTCTAAGGAGTTCTGGGGTCATACTTCTCCCAAGACAGATAAGTGTTTCCATTTAGCAGCCCATGGAATTTTCGATGGTGTTCTAAAACACTACAATTCCAACAGGCAATCCTAATTCAATCTCTCTAATTCTATGTCCAACTTTCACATGCATATTAGGCAATTGAAAATAGCATGGCTTGGGTCAAGCACAACTTAGTCCCCAAAATAGTTCCCTTGATTTTCAATACTCTGAATAGTTCTTGTGTAGCAGATTTATCCAAAGGAATGCATATTTTAATCTCTTGATTTCTGCGTCCATCACCATTGATTGACAATCGAAGCAAGATGAAATCCTTGAGAGCTTCAATCTTTTCCCCATTTTTCATGGTGTTACCAGTTTATCCAGTTGTGAAGATATTGGTCTTCTTTACATTGAGTTGTAATCCATACTGCAGGCTGTAATCCTTGGTCTTCATCTGCAAGTTCCTCAATATTGAATGTGTAAGTGGGTATAATCGCTAATTATATGGAGAAGAATTTGGCAGCAGGATTGGAGGATGGCTAATTATCAAATGGTGATATGCAGAGGACCAACCTTTCTTCAAATAGGTAATATATTTCATATTTATACCAACAATGAGAAATTATGTTACATTTCCTTAAACATATATTCCAAATAACAGCTTATCACAAGTAATAAAGAAACCAAATATATTTAGCTTGTTTGAAATGTTGTCCTTTTGCTAAGTACCTTCAAATCAGTTCCAACTCACAGCAGCTCATTGCATCCCAAGGGGAAAAATTGCTGCCTGGTCCTGTGCCATCGTTAGAATCCCTCCTATGTACGGATCCATTTTTGCAACCACTGTGTCAATCCATCTCATATGTACTGCAACACAATTAAATAAAAGAATAGAATAAACTATACTAAAGAGTACTAAAAATTAAACAGGTTTCACTATACTGAAAAAGATTCAATGCCAGAACCATTGCTAACGATAATAATATTTGTTAATTATCAAAGTTACACATAGTTCTGGGGACCTAAGTTCTACAAAACCTTTGAAGAGAAACTAAATGTTGAAAGGGATGTTATCACATGTTGACACAAATGTGCCTAATTGCATCTCTAATAAGTCAATGTGGCTATATAAATGGGGATAATCACTGAAAAACTAGACTTTGCTCAAAATGAATACAAGAATGCTTCAAAATGATCCTCCCTAAATTCCATTATACTTGAATTAATAATTTCTGCAAGCTTTTTGAAGCCCCTTGTATTTTCATGAAATATGAGTGAACAGCTTTGCTCCCAACTGTATATTCAACAGAAAGAAGTGCAAACATCTATTACTACCAAGTCAATTCTGACTCACTATGACTCTACAAGACAGAGTAGATCTGCCTTGTAAGAGTCTAAGGCTTTAATTTTCATGGAAGTTTATTAACATATTTTTCTCCCATAGAGTGGCAGTGGGTTCAAATTGCCAAGCTTTAGGTCAGGAACTGACTGCTCAGCCACCTTGCTACCAAAGCTCCTAAGTACATACATCTAAACAATAGATTGGTAGCAGTCAAATATTGAAACAAGTCAGTGATTCATCAACACTAGAATGAATACGAGGGGGTATCCCCCCAAAATGAAATGATTTTTGAAAAGCTATGTATTTCATTTTTTTGCAAAATAATCTTACCACCTTCAAAGTTCTCCCCATTATACTTAATGCATTTGTCAAATCCGCGACTCCATTCTTGGAAACATTTTTCAAACTCACCTCTTTGGGGTGCTGACCACACCTCCCTCATTTTTTCTTTACTTCTTCTATGTCCTCAAATTGCTGTTCTTTCATTTTCTAATTCATTCATGGAAACAGAAACAAGTAGCACTGAGTGAGGTCAGGTAAGTCAGGTTCATGGGGCAAGAGAGGCATATTGTTGTTTGCTAAAAACTGGCACACTGAGATGGCTGTGTGAGCAGGTGCATTGTTGTGGTGGCCAAACTAGTCCTCTGTCTACCACAAATCAGGCCTTTTGTTGCATAGTCTTATGCAATCTTTTCAGAATCTCTAAATAGAAAGCTTAACTCAAGCTGACCTGGCTGAAAGTCTGAGCTGGTTGAAGACACTATGAGTTGACATTTTCATCCGTTGGAAAAGTTGACAGACATCTAGAATGGGGTTTGTCATCAATTGGCATTTCACCTTTTTTGAAATGAGAAAACCACTTGAACATTTAAGATTTCCCATAGTGCTGTCCTTGTAAGCTGTGTTAAACATCACAACAGTTTCTGCAGCATTTTTCCAAAGCAGGAAACTAAATTTCACAGCCACACACTGTTCTCCTAAATACATCATCATAAAAGATGGAATTTGAGCAAAAGTGCTTTTAAGAAAAAAAATCACTGTGACCAGAGAGAACCTCCACAGGTGACACCACTGGGTTCACTAACTCACAGTGAGTTGCTAGATATTTGCCAAGAGTGAAAAATCCATACTTGGAAGCTCTGTTACACCCAAAACAATTCCGTGTTTTGGGGGGGGGGTACCCCCTTGTACAACAAATGTGCTATGGTAGTACAGCAATGGTGATTCATTAATTCATGCTATATGTATTATCAGAAATTGATTTCATAAAAATTATTAGAATGAAGGAAGGAAAGCAGACAAAATGCTAGGAATGGAATTCTATTGAATGAAATTAGAAATCAGACGATTGAATTGTGGTGTTAGAACTAAGAAAACCAGCTATCTTTAGATTATAAATGGCTGGAAGGGCTTGAGAGGAGCTCTTGGGGAAAGGAATTGTGATACTCTATTTCCTTCCCTGAGTTATTCTTCCTTGGATGTTTTCATTTGGGTATAATTTTTTTCCACTTTGGTACACTGAAGTTCATTTAAGTAAGCAATTAATCTTAAATTAACTAATTTAATTCAGTACCATATCACTTTTTCTGGATGTCATACCTTTGTAATTTTGCTGCATTTTTATGGGGAAAAAAACTTTTCAGTAAATTCAACTGCAAATGTTTTTTTCATAAACTCCATGAAATAATATGATGGAAGATGTTTATTGCTTCATCTGTCTTACTGTATTGTTATTGTGTTCATCACATGTAAAATTAAAGTTTCTAACCATATTTCCCCTGATCATTTGCTTATGTACTATGTACATTTATGTACTATGAAAATTCAATTTTCTTTTAAAGCCATTAATGGCAAAGAATTTGATTAACATTAGAGAACTGCTAACATTAGCTTATTGTCTTTGTAGATTTTTAATATGTCTGTTAAAAAAACATGACTTTCACAAAAGAGGATGTTATTGTTTATACTCCTGTTAATGGTAATAATTCAGAATTATAGAATGTAGACTCATGTAGAGAAGAAATAGTCTTTCAAGCACCATATTCACTGATTTAACAAAATCACTGAGCTTTCATTTTGCTGGGTGGTTTAACTAGTGGTTAGTACATGATTATTATCTGAAGGTTAGAGATTTGAATACAATCAGATTTGGAAGACAGATATGGGACTATCATTTTTAAAAATCAGTAATTGAAAACTTTATGAGCATAATTCCTCTCTGAAGTACATGGAGTCACCATGAGTCTAAATGTGCATAGTGGTGGTCCATTTTATGAGTGGAAAATTCCAGCCAAGTACTTGGTTCAATTGATACAAAGCATATTTGTTATTGTGATTAAGTCAATTCTGACTCATGGTGTGAGAATACAATATAGAGGATTATTTAGGACAGCAAGAGAAAAAGAAATATATAAAATAAATTTAATGGAATGTTATGTAGAATATGGTTAAATCTATATTTAAACAAAATTATCAGTAATATCTTTGTTTTTAATATTTGTAGCCTTTTTGTTTTGTGCATTTAATCATTATGATGACCCAGTTTCAAATATAGTAGATTAACAAGTGATGTATAAGAAGCCATCAGTATTACTTTGAGAAAGTACAGAAATATGTATTTTAAAATAATCAAAATCAGGATAAGCTTATTTTCAAAACCCTTAGTTATTTGTTAAAAACTCTAGATTTACTGGCTCACTGAGAGCAATTTATTGAGCCTTCAAAAACAGGAAATATAAATTTTATTTCTTGCTTTTAGTTCACAGTGCAGCCCCCACTATGCCCCTTTCAGAGCTCTTTATTTTAAAATATACCAAATACTACCTTAGAAATAAATCTTTGTTTTCAAACTCAAAATGCCTTAGAAGTTATTCTCCCAAACAGAAACAAACCTTCAGGGCACCGTAATTAAGAAAAATAATCCAATAGGACATACCTTGTAGATGTTTGGATTTAAAATGCCTTTTAAAATATCAAATAAGTCTGTTATCTTGAATCAAAGTAGATGATTATCTCTCGGTTAAATAGAGAGAAGAACGCATTATAAACCATCAGTCCTGCTCCCATTTCTCTCAAGGTTCCAAACCCGTGTCCTCCTAACAAACAGCATTTTTACCCTTTTAGTCCTCACCATTTGTGACCTGAAAACATGCCTCCTCAAGTCCCCCTTGCTCTTCCTGCAGTCAGGGGAGGAGTGATCCATTGCCTCACCTCCCCACCCCACCTTTGGTCTGTATCAATTAAAATATATCCAAGAAGAATTACTGAAAGACTAAAAATGGGTAAAGATGATGGTGGGGTCAAAGAAAAAGAAAAAGGAAAGAAGAACAAAGTAAAAATTATATATTGGTATAAATATAGATATTTATACATACACATGTATGCATATAGACACATTTATATGGACAAGTACACCTCTTTATATATTTACATATGTAATACCTATATTTTGTTCTAATACTCACCTTCTGACAAAAATCGCTGAAGACAAAATGGGTGCATAAGCAAATGTAGTGAATGAAAGTGATAGTGCCCAACTATTGCAAGAAAAAGCATCTGGTGTCTTCAAGGCTTGTAGTCAAACAAGCAGCCATCTAGCAGGGAAGCAACAAAACCCACATGGAAGAAACACGCCAGGCTGTGTGATCATGAGATGTCCATGGGAGAGGGATCAGCAATTATTTAAAAAGCAATTAAATTGATGTGAAGGAACATGGACAAAGTGGAGACCCAAAACCCACATGTATAATAAACAGACAGTCCCTTGTAGAAGGGCCACAAGGAAGGGATTATATTTCTAGGGAGCAGTACAGCACGGATAAAGTATTTAATCATCCTATAGGTTTATAGTATTTCCTCCCCCTTTGTTTTATCTCAATATTCTTGTCAGACCCTACATGGGTCCATTTGTATTATTAAGATTGTTCAATGCATGAAAGCCAAGATAGATAGCCCTTCAGAAACAGTAACAGGAGTAATGATTTCTTGAGGGAACAGGAAGGTAGCGAGGAAGAGGAACTGATAGTAGTGAGGACTGTATAACCCATGCATGGAACAAACAACAGAAGTCTGGGTGAAAGGATGCACTGGAGGATGTAAAATACGACACACACAAAATATTAATGATAATAATAACATTCATATATAATATTATAATAAGGGTTCCAGGGTGATAAGGTGTGGGACATAGGGAGTAAAGAAGAGCTGATACCAAGAAGTTCAAGAAGAAAGAAAATGTTATGAAACTGATGGTGGCAGAAATTGTACAATTACGTTTGATCTACTTGAAATATGAATTGTTACAATGTTTGTAAAAGCTTTCAATAAATTGAGTAATAAAAAAATAAAATAAAATATCAAACATGTCATGATTGTCTATTAACCAATTGTATTCCTCAAAATTCTGGGAAGGTATATTTATAATTTAGGTTATATTTTACAGTTTAATTTCTACTAAAACTGTGTTTTATTTTACACAAAGTTAAGTTACCACAAAAAATTAAAGTAAGTTTATCAGATATTTAAGTATTAAAATAACAGATCACTGAAATTAGTAGGGTCCTTTAAAGGTTATAGAAGTTATTTCATTTACCCTACTCATAGAACCTGCGAAGGATTTGTTTTCTTTAGCCTCAGTAGAGAGCAGTGTATGATAAATATAACCTTACTCAGTTTCTGTGAGCTTTTCATTGTCTAAATGTGACTAATCTATTAGTTTGAAATAAGGATTAAATTCAGACATTTTGTGAACTATTATTTCCCCCCCAAAAGTATGAGATGGACAGATAGATTTGTTGCTATATGGAAGCATTTCCTTTGTTCTTTTCTAATAATTTCCAACATCAAGTGTATACTCTGGAGATCTAATGATGTTTTTAAACAATATTTGTCCTTACTATCTTACTTGAAAATTTAATTGATTTATGAGCCAATCTTGCCGTAATATTTGCTTAATTATCTTCCTTTACAAACAGTCTTAGAGAAAGGACAAGCTTATCTGCTTAATGGTATAAAAAACAAAGGTTTCATTTGAAAATGTACCAGAATGTTTACTAGTTTATTTAATAAACTCTTTAAAACACATCAGTTAAAAGTAAATCATTGCTTATTCTGTGCCTATCGTTGAAGAAAATAAAAATGCACTCTGAAGTAAATGTCCTTCGGCCCCCAGGTCCCTCCCTCTTTCTAAAGCGTCTGCTTCCCCACTCTGCTCATCTTAAATCTCACCATCCACTGAAAGGCTCAGTTGCTTTCCCTGTTCTCGGAATTATTGCCACATTCATCACAGTGCACTGCATGACTTTGCACTGGTTAATGTAGCAAAATCCCTTAGCCTATATTTTATCTTTTATTTTTCTTCTCAAACATGCTCATAAGATTGATTACTGATTAACTATTTGTGTTATACAAAAAAAAAAGAATTCACACGATGTCATCTCTATTTTTCAAAAGGATTACTGAGAGACTACTAATATAATTCATGGAAGTCAATACTCAATATAAAACTTTCTTTAATTAATTAAATTCAATGATGTTTCAAGACTATTTATTATGCACCTACTATGTAGGAGATACCATGCAGGTTTGAAATGTAGAAGCAAATAGACTGACACAAATATCTGGTCATTGCAGTATTTTTAAAATAACAAGAAGAATAAACACAGGCTAAATGAAAGAAGACAGAAATTCTTCAAAGGGCATGGATAAGATTTCAAATAAAGATAAAATAAAACATCTGATAGTACATTTAAGATAACTGCTTTGTGTAGATAGAATAGCAAGAACAAAGGCCCTGAGTGAAGAATGTGTCTGACTTAATTTGAGGCATAGCAAGAATAAAGTCACAAAATAGTGAAGAGCCCCATGGTCTCATAGGGCACTGACATATAAAGGAAAGTCAACGATAATTTTAACAGAAGAGTGAGATAATCTGACAATTTAACAGGCTGATATATTAAATATTGTAAGGTTATACTTGAGCTTTCTGTACAAATGGCATTATGTGGCCCTAAGACCTTTTTTCCCATATTTCCCCCAATGTGCATGATAAAGAAGTAGATATTGATAATCCATATATCAATGCAGTTTTTCTATAATTACCCAATTGAGAATAGCATTATAAATATGTGGGAATAAGAAAAAAATTCTGTTAATTTCATAAACTAAAGAAAAGAATAACCTAATTTATTAAGTTCACACAAAAGAAGTTTTCTTTTTTACAAGCTGATATTTAAGCAAAGAATGTTTCCAGAGAAATTCTGAAAGTTAGCAAACATAAATTTTTTAAAAAATCACTTTTGTGATCATCTACACATTTCTATGCATATGTTTTTAATTTAAAACAATACGAAAACATCAATCCTTCTTGTCATCATTCTAGCATTTGTCATCAATATCCAGTTAGGGTTTAAGTGGTTCATTTTCACAGCTGTGAATATATTTTAGGCAAAAAATATTTAATCATAGAATTAAGTAAGATATGCATCTATTGGGAATATTGTATCAATGTATGAGTCTTTTATTTTTCATGGTAAGGGCGACTACAGAGCAAAAATGAAGTTTTGCATTTCAGGCAATAGCATTGCTAAAACACTGATGATATGTTAGCTATGATGTTAGCATTAAATGAAGAATCAACAAAATCATGAAGAATATGTAATTCATTAGGAAGGTTTTTCTTTTCTCCTGTTTTGGAATCTGGTCCTCCCTTTCTTGCAGGAACAGATCTTATTTGCTTTTAGGCAACTAATACCCATCACCATGTTGTCTTTTAGGTGATATTAAAAATTTTTTGCAAATTAATATAGCAAACTTTGAGGTAAGCTGAAACGATTATAGTATTTTATCTTCCCAGGTGTTTTGATTAGTACAAGTTATAATTAAGTGACTCAAACTATATATATGCTATATATGCAGTATATTACTATGCAGTTATCTCCTTGCATAATCCCCATATATAAATGACATAAATTGATTGTGGAAACACAGTCTCCTATCTTGCTGTGGCTTGGTTTTTGATGCATATTATTATCTCTACAGATCTATCTAGATAAGGTAGACTGGATGAATAGTCTGGAGGAGAAAACAATGGCACCAATGGTTCCAGGGGAACACAGGAGAGGGGAAGGCAGGGGTAAGGAGGTAGTGCTGACCAACCCAGGGACAGGGGAGCAACAAGTGATCCAAAATCAGTGGCAAGGAGGGTGTGAGAGGCCTGGTAGGGATTCAGCAAGGGCAATGTAACCGAGAGAAATTATTGAAACCAAATGAAGGCTGAATATGATAGTGGGACAAGAGGAAAGTAAAAGGAAATAGAGGAAAGAACTAGGTGACAAAGGGTATTTACAGAGGTTTGAAGACTGGAATGTACATATGTAAATATATTTATATAAGAGTGTGGGGATACAGATCTACGTGTATATATTAGTAGGTTTATTATTAAGGCAGCAGATGGACATTGGGCCTTCACTCAAGCACTTACTCAATGCATGAACACGATGTTCTATTAAATTGGCATTCCAGGATGCATACCTTCCCGACACAACTGCTGAAGAAAAATGTGAACATTAGCAAATGTGGTGAAGAAAGCTGATGGTGCCTGGCTATCAAAAGATATACCATCTGGGGTCTTAAAGGCTTGAAGACAAACAAGTGGCCATCTAGCTGAGAACCATCAAAGCCCACATGGAAGAAGCACACCAGCCTGTCTGACCACAAGGTGTAGAAGGGACCAGTTATCAGGCATCAAAGAACTAAAAATCATATCAGTGAGTGCCTGCTTTACTGACACAATCACTGAAGAGAAACCGTGTGCATAAGCAAATGTGGTGAAGAGAGCTAATGGTGTCTGGCTATCAAAAGATATAGCGTCTGGGGTCTTAAAGGCTTGAAGACAAACAAGCAGCCATCTAGCTAAGAAGCATCAAAGCCCACATGGAAGAAGGACACCAGCCTGTCTGACCACGAGGTGCAGAAGGGATCAGTTATCAGATATCAAAGAACTAAAAATCATATCAGTGGGTGCCCACCTTCCTGATACGATCACTGAAGACAAACATGTGCATAAGCAAATGTGGTGAAGAAAGTTGATGGTGCCCGGCTACAAAAAATCATATCATTGTA